>NC_141877.1:137438149-137741179 GCF_056163025.1 Triticum urartu | reverse complement strand
GGCGCCAGGGGCTGGTGTGTGAAGTTCCTCCTCTCCCCCACTATATATAGGAGGGCCAAGGGGGGTGGTGCGCCAGCCTAGGAGATCCAATCTCCTAGGTGCGGCTGCCCAAGGGAGGTTTGCCTCCCCCCCCAAGGCACCTAGAGGTGCCTTCCACTAGTGGGACTCCTCCCATATGGAAACCCTAGGCGCATGGGCCTATAGGGGCTGGTGCCCTTGGCCCATATAGGCCAAGGCGCACCCCTTACAGCCCATGTGGCCCCCCGGGACAGGTGGCCCCACCCGGTGGGCCCCCGGGACCCTTCCGGTGGTCCCGGTACAATACCGATAACCCCGAAACTTGTCCCGATGGCCGAAACAGCACTTCCTATATATAATTCTTTACCTCCGGACCATTCCGGAACTCCTCGTGACGTCCGGGATCTCATCCGGGACCCCGAACAATATTCGGGTTACTGCATACACATATCTTCATAACCCTAGCGTCACCGAACCTTAAGTGTGTAGACCCTACGGGTTCGGGAGACATGCAGACATGACCGAGACGTTCTCCGGTCAATAACCAACAGCGGGATCTGGATACCCATGATGGCTCCCACATGTTCCACGATGATCTCATCGGATGAACCACGATGTCAAGGACTTAATCAATCCCGTATACAATTCCCTTTGTCTATCGGTATGTTACTTGCCCGAGATTCGATCGTCGGTATCTAATACCTAGTTCAATCTCGTTACCGGCAAGTCTCTTTACTCGTTCCGTAACACATCATCCCGTGATCAACTCCTTGGTCACATTGCGCATATGATGATGTCCTACCGAGTGGGCCCAGAGATACCTCTCCGTTTACACGGAGTGACAAATCCCAGTCTCGATTCGTGCCAACCCAACAGACACTTTCGGAGATACCTGTAATGCACCTTTATAGCCACCCAGTTACGTTGTGACGTTTGATACACCCAAAGCATTCCTACGGTATCCGGGAGTTGCACAATCTCATGGTCTAAGGAAATGATACTTGACATTAGAAAAGCTTTAGCATACGAACTACACGATCTTTGTGCTAGGCTTAGGATTGGGTCTTGTCCATCACATCATTCTCCTAATGATGTGATCCCGTTATCAACGACATCCAATGTCCATGGTTAGGAAACCGTAACCATCTATTGATCAACGAGCTAGTCAACTAGAGGCTCACTAGGGACATGGTGTTGTCTATGTATCCACACATGTATCTGAGTTTCCTATCAATACAATTATAGCATGGATAATAAACGATTATCATGAACAAGGAAATATAATAATAACCAATTTATTATTGCCTCTAGGGCATATTTCCAACAGTCTCCCACTTGCACTAGAGTCAATAATCTAGTTCACATCGCCATGTGATTAACACTCACAGGTCACATCGCCATGTGACTAACACCCAAGAGTTTACTAGAGTCAGTAGTCTAGTTCACATCACTATGTGATTAACACTCAATGAGTTTTAGGTTTGATCATGTTGCTTGTGAGAGAGGTTTTAGTCAACGGGTCCGAACCTTTCAGATCCGTGTGTGCTTTACAAATCTCTATGTCATCTCCTAGATGTAGCTACCACGCTCTATTTGGAGCTAATCCAAATAACTGTTCTACTTGGAGCTATTCTAAATTGTTGCTCCATTATATGCATCTGGTATCTCTACTCAGAGCTATCCGGATAGATGTTAAGCTTGCATCGACGTAACCATTTACGACGAATTCTTTTCCACCTCCATAATCGAGAAAATTCCTTAGTCCACTAGTTACTAAGGATAACTTTGACCGCTGTCCTGTGATCCATTCTTGGATCACTCTTGTACCCCTTGACTGACTCATGGTAAGGCACACTTCAGGTGCGGTACACAGCATAGCATACTGCAGAGCCTATGTCTTAAGCATAGGGGACGACCTTCGTCCTTTCTCTCTATTCTGCCGCGGTCGAGCTTTAAGTCTTAACTTCATACCTTACAACTCAGGCAAGAACTCCTTCTTTGACTGATCCATCTTGAACACCTTCAAGATCACGTCAAGGCATGTGCTCATTTGAAAGTACTATTAAGCGTTTTGATCTATCCTTTATAGATCTTGATGCTCAATGCTCAAGTAGCTTAATCCAGGTTTTCCATTGAAAACACTTTCCAAATAACCCTATATGCTTTCCAGAAATTCTACGTCATCTCCGATCAACAATATGTTAAAACATATATTCATCAGAAATTCTATAGTGCTCCCACTCACTTCTTTGGAAATACCAGTTTCTCATAAACTTTGTATACACCCAAAATCTTTGATCATCTCATCAAAGCATACATTCCAACTCCGAGATGCTTACTCCAGTCCTCAGAAGGATTGCTGGAGCTTTGCATACTTATTAGCATCTTTCAGGATTGACAAAACCTTCCGGTTGTATCACATACAACCTTTCCTCAAGAAAATCGTCGAGGAAACAATGTTTTGACATCCTATCTGCAAGATTTCATAAATAATGCAGTAATCGCTAATATAATTCCAACAGACTCTTAGCATCGCTACGAGTGAGAAAGTCTCACCGTAGTCAACTCCTTGAACTTGTCGGAAAACATCTTAACGACAAGTCGAGCTTTCTTAACGGTGATACTTACCATCATTGTCCGTCTTCCTTTTAGGACTAGGAGAGCCATATGGGCCTTGATGGGCCTTAGTGGAAAGGAGAAAGGGGAAGCCCAAGGTGGCCGCACGCCTCCCCCCTTCCCCTAGTCCTATTAGGACTAGGAGAGGTGGCCGTCCCCCCTCTCTCTCTTTCCCCCCTCAAGGAGTCCTATTCCAACTAGGATTGGGGGGGGGAATCCTACTCCCAGAGGGAGTAGGACTCTCCTGGCGCGCCCTCCTTGGTCGGCCGCCTCCCCCCTTTAGTCCTTTATATACGGAGGCAGGGGCACCCCAGAGACACACAAGTTGATCCACTTGATCTATTCCTTAGCCGTGTGCGGCGCCCCAGCCACCATAGTCCTCGATAATATTGTAGCGGTGCTTAGGCGAAGCCCTGCAGCAGTAGTACGTCAAGATCGTCACCACGCCGTCGTGCTGACAGAACTCTTCCCCGACACTTTGCTGGATCGGAGTCCGGGGATCGTCATCGAGCTGAACGTGTGCTAGAACTCGGAGGTGCCGTAGTTTCGGTGCTTGATCGGTCAGATCGTGGAGACGTACGACTACATCAGCCAAACGCTTCCGTTGTCGATCTACTAGGTATGTAGATCATACTCCCCCTCTCGTTGCTATGCATCACCATGATCTTGCGTGTGCGTAGGAAAATTTTGAAATTACTACGAAACCCAACACCTCGTCCCTTCCAACTGTAGATCGTTCCTCAGTGAAGGGGTGAGGCTATTATTTACTACTAGTACTCCCTTCGATTCTTTTTACTCTGCGCATAAGAGCAGACCCGGATACCAAGGCAGGGGCTCGCTGCATGCTTTCTGGACGGAAATACCCCTGGCGCATGGATGGGAGGAGTTAGCAGCTATAAATGCCCCATGCAGCCCATTGGCTGTCCGCCCGCGTTCTCCTCTCTCTGCATGCTGCATGGATGTCTCCCTCTCTCTCACATGACTGCATGCGGTGGCGTGGCCTATGAGAAGCTCGCGTGGAGATAGCAATCTTCTCTCCAGAAGTGATTTTTTTGAAAGAAAGGGATTATGGAACGTTATGGGATTGCATTATGCTGTAAATAATAGCACTAGTAAGAAATTTTTGGCACTAGGTAGTAGTTTTTGGCGTGGATTAAGAAATTTTGGGTATGTTTTTGCCATTTTTTGTACACGCCAACTAGTGTCAAAAAATGTCTTACATTATGTGACGGAGGAGTACGTACTTGTACTGTAGCAGTACTAGTACTACTTTTCTCAACTAGTAGTGTGATGTACTGTACTTCTAGTCTAGTCTAGTATAGTGCAACAGTTTTGAACTCTTGAATCTCAGGGCCAAGGAGCTACAGTTGGAAGTGGAGGGTACTACTGTTCTCTAGAACCATCGCTATACTATCAATGCAGGGGAAGTACACCTGCGTAGTGGCCTAGTTGGTACTCTCGGTGCTCTATTCAGCCGCTCCTCTCACGTAGCTGGCCTACTCAGCCGCTCCTCTCACGCACACACTAGCAGCCTGTTTATCAGCGACGGTTACTGCGGGGGCAGAACATTTGAGTTATTTGATACAGCGAGACTAGGCTTTTCGCTTCCATTTGTGGAGGTGTAATGGATCTCGTCGAACTTTGTTAGTAGTTCGTTCTTTATGAATGAGATGAAGCAAAGCTTTTGCCTCCGTTTCAAAAAAAAACACGGCAAGAGGAATTTCTTTTATAGTAGAGCCGATAATGGAGTGAAGTCCATGCATGCAACGCCACGAGCTACAGAGTAGTAGTAGAGCACTTTACGTACAGAGCCATATTGCACAGTTCCCAATGCCCCGCCAGGCTTTTCCGGCTCCTCGGGCTTAATTGAGAGGCGCTAGTTTAAATATGCTACTAGCTGGAAGCTGTAAGCGAGGTGCAGCTAGGGCGAGCACGCGAGCCACGGGATGCTGTGAAGGAAAACCCGTTCACGTGGCTAGGCTGTCCAGTGCACCCAGATTGTGGGGCCGCACGTCCATTTGACTTCAAAACTCAAACTACCCGTGTAAAATATTGGCTCGCAGCGAAGTGTAGTAGTACTATTTTTTTTAAAAAGGCCGCCGTGCGTTCTGCCGGGATCGAACCCACAAAACGAGGTATACACTCCCACGACCACTAGTAGTACTACTCGTTGGAGTACAACGCAACCTAGAATCGCCTTTTGTCGCTAGTAGTATGTACATTGTTCCTTACAAGAAACCCCTAAGAGCATGGTTAATAGTATAGCCAGCTGCTGGCTATAAGCCAATGCCATGTCATCTACATCCCATCTTATAGCCAACATGTAGTAGTAGTTTATTTCTTATAGCCCGCTCAGTCAGCTCTATTGTACTTGCTCTAATAATGCAAGAAACCACTAAAATGCCAAGAAGCTACTACCACTTGCATACGTGGCAGACTTAAGATAAGACTACCTTATCAACCATTGTACATGCTCTTACAAACAAAAATCCTCGAGTGACCTCCTACCTCCGGCCCGTCCACCTAGTCATCCTCAGCCATGGGACGCAGCTACCGCCGCCGGCAGAAGGCGAGGTCAAAACTGCCGGCGGTGCGAAGCCCATGTTGCGGCAGCCCGGATGCCAGCTCCGTCCGGCGCTCGCGGCCGCTAGCTCGCCAAGATAGCTCTGTCCAGCTGCTTGTCTGCAAGGTTTGCTAGCTAGATTGGCAAGGCAGCATGGCGGCTTGCTCGCGCGCGCCGCGCTAAGGCCAGCCATCTGGCTCGAGCGAAGGCCAGCGCGGCGGCTTGCTCGCTCTGAGTCACGCTTGGGCTAGTTTGCCAACCTGTGCGGAGGCCAGCGCGGCGTCCGGCCCATCCGGCGGAGCGGCGGCCAACTCGCTCATCACCGGCGCCACCGACGAACACGCATCAGTACTGTTTGAAGTAATGTTCAGGAAAAATAATGATTTGAGGGGGAATAATAGGATAGAAGGTCAGATGTGGGTCTCTCGTGTCAACGGTCAAACAAAATGTGTTGGTTTAAGTTGCCTCGTCAGCACGGACATGTGGGCCAACCCTGTCATAAATGGGTTTAAATGAAGCTAATCGGTAGGAGTACTAGGTAGTTTTTGGCATGGATTAAGAAATTTTGGGTATGTTTTTGCTATTTTTTGTACAATAGATTCCTCCTAGGGCTTGTTGAAAGTGGTAGTTTTTTGTTAAATACTCTACATATTGTAAGTAGGAGTGAAAATTAAGCTTTGGAAGCCAATAAGCAAGGCTAGTTACATAGTGCATATGTGTACATGATTGAAAGTAAATATCAACCATGAGTGACTAATATCTTGATGGAAAACTCGAAACTATGGAATACTAGAAAAAAGAAATGCATGGTTGGAAATACTAGCAATGTTCATGTCCGTTGCAACGAATCATAATTAGAATAATACTTATTCACAAACTTGGTACAAAACACTCTAATTTTGATATACATATGTCACTAGAGATATATTATGTTTCAATTAGAATATATTCCTTGGGCTGTTTTGGTGAGGTCAGGGAGGGATGTGGTTGGTTTTAAGATACTAATTATGAGTTTTTCTGCAAATTGGTAGACAAGTGGGATGTTGGTGAGAAAAGGCAACAACTTACCTCACAATCGTTATATGTAGATCTAATGGTTAGAAACGACGGATGGCAGACACACCAGCATCACCAACTTAGTCTTGTGTAGGAGTACTAGCAAGATCCGTGCATTGCACGGAACATCAAGATGCATTTTTTTATAAAACACTTATTGTGATTGACCCTTGCGGGAGTAATCCCATGTGTAAAAACTAATGATATCTCGAGAAATATGAGATAAGGTGAAGAGGAGTGGGGTGTGGTGGTGGTTCGTGGTCGAACTGAGCGGAGGCATGGGGATTGACGACGCCGGCAACGGCCACCAGGACAGTTTGTTCGAGAGGCTTCCTTTCTTAATTGCTCAACAATGAGGTTTGTTGGAGATAAGGATGAACGAGGGAAGGCCTTGTCTGCAAATATGGAGAGGGGTGCGGGTATCTTTTAGTTTAGTTTCCATCCATCAGATATAGATCGGACGGTCTATATTGCAAGATGGCACACGTACCATCATCACCAACTCGGTTTTTAATAAGAGAAGAAATATAAGTATGGAGATACAAATGTATTATCGATACTTGCTTCCGTAAACTAGCATCTACATTCTATTCAACGCCTCGACATGTGGGCCCTTAGCACAATGACTTCTCGACTATGTAAAACGAAGATTTTCCCGTCACCGACAAGGAGGGGGTGACGGCGGCGCGCTTTTTGGCTTGCTCTAGTCCTAGTAGTCATACTAGGTGGTCTAAGCACGTGTAGATTTATTATTTTTCACGTCTCGTGTTCGCCGTACTGCCACAACTGTTCATGAATAGACGGTAAGTTATTCATGGGGAAACCCTTGTTGAGCGTGTTTGCGAGAGAGAGAGAGAGAGAGAGAGAGAGTGCATGTGTGATATGTTAGAGGCTGAGGCAACGATAACAGATTCTTTGTGTCTATGTGTGTGGAGGATAGAGAGAGACATGTACATGGGGCTTTGTGTTGTGTAACATGGAGACACATATACATAATTAGAGAGTGAGTGTGTGAGATACACATGCAGACATGAGGAGAGATGAGGATCCAGGTAAATGGGTGTTTGTGCGTGTCTGTGTGTGAGAGGGAGAGAGTGTATGTGGAGTAGAGAGACCACTGATGATGTAAACCTAGTATAAGGGAAGGGGGAATGGTGTGACATGTGTAGTAGCGAGATAGCACGAGTGTGGGCGGGGGGAGCAGACTATTTGGAAGAGACATCGAGTGTGTGTGGGGGAGAGGGGTGTGAGAGCGAGAGAAAGAGAGAGCTAGCGCTGGAGAGAGAGAGAGAGGAAGAGAGGGGGCGAGAGGGGTCGCTTGTGTCCATAAATGGCGTATAGATAGGGAGACAATGTTGATGTTGTCCAAAATTGGCCTATGAACGGAGACGCAAGGGAAGCGAGTCATCGTGTGTGTGATAGGGACTTCATGAGAGAGCTAGAATAGATGGTGTAGAGAACAATGTGCGAAATCGAGAACGATTATACATTAGGGAGCTATGCAAAGAGTCACGACATATATGTATACAGGGAAGGAGCTGGGGCGGGTCCGCATGTGGGAGAGATAGAAAGAGGAGAGTGGTGCACAAGGAGACCAAGTGTGCTTGTTTGCAGTGGGGGTGGTGTGTGAGGTGAGTGCGCGAGAACCACATAACTAGGGAGATAGACGTTTGGGGGCGACGTTTTGTGTGTATGGGAAATATACACTCTACATAGTGCGTGTGCTTGGGTAAGAGAGATAGCGGGAGACCTAGAGAGTGAGGGAAGAGATGTGTGCATGCCTGAGAGACAAAGTGATAGAGACCTATGTTGGGGTCCGGACTTTATAAGAGAGAGGGGTGTTAATGTGCTCGTGTGTTGGTGTTTGGGGGAGAAAACGACTTCTCTCTCTGTGTGTGTGTGTGGTGGTGGGGGGTTGACTTCAGATAAAGAGTGAGGTGTCTATATTTGAGGGACTTTAGCATAATTGAGATATTGTGCACTCATGGTTGATCAATTTGTTTCACAGTTTGTACTATGAGATAACGATACTTTTGAACATGCGTGATATACCTTGATGTACCAGAATTACAAACCTAAGATTGGAATTTTGGAATTCGACTCCATCATTAGCTTTTGTAATTCATTTAAACGGAGCTACATTTTTTAAGCCGGGATTTCGTGATTTCAAATTCATATATCAAACCTAGAGATATACACATACGGGCATGTTCAAACTTTATAATCATCCACTTTATTCATACACAAACACATTTTTGCTTTTGTCATCATATTTAGGATAAACACATTTGGAATTTCATTTGAATTGGACCGTATGATGGTATTTGCTTGTAGTAGCTCAATGATCCATATTTTAATTGAATGGACAATCTAAGTTTCGAGTTGGAGACATTGATTTTCAGAACTTGCACATTTTTTGCGTGCAAAACAAACAAATTGTCGGCCATGATATCATAGTCGGTCGTACGAGAGCAGAATACTTATAATTTTAGGTGCCAAAAGCTTTCAAACTTCCCGCTCACATCGAAATATCACGCGCCCGAAAGTTTAGCCCTGCGATATTCCTGTTTTACCCTTACCACATGAACGGAAAAGGGCTGCTTTGGTAACTCCATTGTTTTCCCCTCTTTGCCCCCAACATTCTTACCCAGAGCCCCTCCCCTTCCCATCCCCGACACCCCCAACCACGGCAAGCCGCCGAATCTAGTCCTCCACCGCAGCGGTGGACCTCACACCCCACCGGATCTACCTTCCGCACCTTGGAACCCCCAACTGCCAACTCACCACTTCACCGGAGCCGCTTCAGCGACTGGCTTGTCCATCGCTCCAGATCTCCTTGACCGCCATCATGGTCCACCGCACCGGATCTGCTTAACCGGTGCCCTCGCCCACCACAACGTAGGCCCTTCACTGACTCCCTCGTCCGCCCCTTCGCTGGCCCTTCATACAAGCCCTCGTCTGCCGCAACAGATCCGCCTCACCAAAAGCACTATACAACGCGCCCGCCGAAGCCTTCGTCCACTGCACCGGACCCGCTCCACGGACGCCATATTCAACTCCACCGGCCCTGCTTTACCGACGGCGCAGCCTCATCAGGTTATTTCGATTTGTACTCCTTCGGTTTTTCTCTTTATCGTGCAACTGTTCACTTACCACAGATGAGCTTTCTTGTATGTTGACAGGCGCCTCAACCATAGCACCGGAGCCGCTTCAGCGATGGCGACAGCCGGCCCAAACTCAACCGCAACACGAGCACCATCGACGATCCTTAGCTATCAAGTATGACAACGATACCCATACGCCGCCGAGAATCAGGTACTATTATCCAACGGCCGGTGCCTATGTTCACTTTCCTAGCATAAGCACCACACCTTTGAATTTCTTCAGGGCATCATTCAGTTTTTCATGAGACGCGTTATTCTGCTTGCACCTGTAGGGCCATACTTCTGGCAGTGAACATGTTACATGTGCTAAATTACATACCAGTGCACATATAGTTAATATGCTTTAGTTTTATTCTGATGCCACCTGTTGGTTCCATCAGACTGATTAATGTTCTCTATGCTTAATTACACATCAGCAAACTAGCATGTGGTTCCGCTGCTTTTTGTTCATTTTACCCTACATTTTCTGATGCTAGCTATTACATCACTGCTCCGAGCCTCTGTTCATTACTTGTTTGTGTGTTCTTGATCTTCCCAAGTTGCATGACTAATTTGATGCTTCTATTAATTATGGAGCTGCCAACCCCATCAAGCAAAATATTTGTTCTTTTGGGGCTGGCACCTCGAACAAGCATAAAAATAGAGGGAAGCAGATATACTCCCTCCGATTCTATTTACTCTGCCCATAACTCTTGACCCTCATACCAAGGAGGGCACTGGTTTAATTTTTCTGGACTAATTTGCCAATTAATTAGGGCAGAGGCGGATGGGGCAGGGCACAAAAGGAAACCAGCACTAGGAATCGGCAACGCACAGACTAATACGAGAAAACTGAGAAAAAGTTATACGCAAAGTAAAAAGAATCGGAGGGAGTATTGTCGTGTATGCACACACCCTTCTTTCATTAGTTTAGATGAACCATTGATGATCAATTCGGACCAGTGCATGCGATTAAAATTAATTTTACCTAAATAGATGGTGCAGAATAAACTACAACAACTAGATTTGCAACCACGGGATGCTGACGATATCTTCAAAGAACATTGCAACAGCAGCTAGGCTTCACAGCAACATATGGTAAGCCAGTGTGTTTTAGTACATGTGAAATGTAATGCGAGTGGGCTGCTTTCTTGGCTTGTGCCCTCAACGTGTAATCCTACTGAATTACAAATAGTTCAGTTGTCTGCTTTGCTGTTTTGCTTGACTCGAATGCTTATTTGTAGTTACGATATACCTGAGTTGGCCAATATGTCAGCAGTGCCTGCTGTACTATCGTAAAGAAATGCATGCCTATTTCATTTGAGTCCTTAACTTTTCCTCTCAACTTCATCACAAGACTGTCTTCGTAGTTTATATGAGGCCACACTGTTAAGTGCTTTCTCAGATTATTTCAACTGCTTAGATGCCTTGGCAACTTAAATATAGCGGTTGTACACTCCCTTTCAACTAGGGATGTCAACTGGGTCCGGTTTAATCCCGATTAAAGTCCACTAGTGGTATGATAGTTCAAAAGAGTTTTTATTTTTTTGAGGAAAATGAACTAGGGATGTAGCAAAAACTAACTAGATGGGACTGGCGGATTTTGTTTATTTGCCACTTACATCCCTAGTTTCATCTTACCATTTTAATTTCTTTTCGGCTGATGCAGCTTCGAACCATTTAAATATAGTTTGCCATGCTCGGCAATAATTTGTCCGTCGTTTACCATGTAAGCTTACTACCTGGATCATACTATAACTATCTCTTACTGATGTCCAGCGGAAACCTTTTAGGATGCCGTTCACGCTAGGACACAATGTACAACCCCAGAATCTATTTGTGGAAGCAGTGCGCCATCCATGTTACCAGATGGTAGCAATTTAGAGGCAACACCGCCAGAGAGCAGTCTGAGCACAAATATTATAGTGCTTGAGGCTCTACTAGAGGCAGAAAGAGATGGTGTGGCTGCCATGAATGAGGTAATATTTATCTTGAGGCTAGAAATTACGGAATTAGCGGCACGCATTATGCAAGCAACCCAAGAATTGGAGGAAGTAAGAATTTTGCATTTGAAGATGGAGGAGGTCCTGCTGATTCTGCTATCTGAAGCCCAAGATAATCCTGGTTCTTCTTTAGATACCAGTTCAAATTTTCATTAGTTTATTGTAGTTGCATGTTGTGTCATGTCTCTGAATGGATTATGTTGCAAGACACCCTATGTTGTCCATGTGTTGTAATGATCCAAATTTTTTAGGCGAGGTAATCCTCAGAACTTATATGATTGACATAAGGTGAACTGTTTGTCGTGTGAGCATATTGTATTGGATGAAATAACTGTTTGACTCAGAGTGTATCCAACCTACTGAATTCGAAGATCACGACATTTCTAAATCATAATCATATATAAAGGTGGAATAAATCTTTGTTGTGGTTTTGAAGAAATAAATAACAAAACGTATAATTATCTGTGGATATTCGTAATTGAATACAAATTGGATTTGAATTTAGTTTGCCAGGTCCCAGGGCAAACATGAATGCTAATTCTCCCAAGTTTGGAACGAAGCGGCTAAACACCCACTATAATTTGTGGGCTGCTCGAAGCAAGTGTTTGCGAGATGGAAATTACTGTCTACCCTGACACTTGACATCCTTATCGACAAGATTTACACTGCTGTCGATAGGGGTAGACTAGTAACTTCAATTAGACGTGACACGACGGCCTCTGAGCCCATTCAGACACGGTGGGCACCAAACATTGGCGGCAAAACACATTTGATTCAAGCTCGTCCGAAAGACATGTGTCTCTTCCTCCATTTCCCCATTCATACATGGTGGGCGGCAAAACAAACTCTCCTCGTCCGAAATCGATGTAGGCTTATATTTTAAATAGGGGCAGATGTGTAACTTCAATCAGACGTGACAGAACCGCCCTACCTGTCAGCCCGTTCATACACCGTGGGCACCAACCGTGGGCGCCAAAACACCCTCTCCTCGCCCGAAATAGTTACCGGCAAATATTTGGGAGATGCGAGATTACCGTCCTATCCCCAACCGACGCGATGTCCGAAATTTTAAACGGGGGATAAGTTCGTAACTTTCCCCATTTCAGAGAAGCGCATCCCAAAGATTGAGATCCCCCTCCCCTCCATTTCCCCATTCATACACCATCGGCGGCACGACAACCTCCGCACTGCGGCCAGCCTCCTCCGTCCGCCACCCCAGCCTCCACCTTGCCGGAGCCGCTACCCCTACCCCGTCGTCCACTGCAAGAGATGGACGTCTCTCATCCACGGCGCTGGACCAGCATCCTTTCATCGCCTCCTCTCGCTTCATCGGTGCCGTCGTCCACCTTTCCATTGCTGCTCCTACGACCGCCTCGTCCACGGCAACATGATATATCCCCCGACCCGGCCGTCTGCCGTCTAAAGTCTTCTTCCCCACCGCCGATAGCCATCGCGCCCGCAGCACCCTCAACGTATCAGCATAGGCCTACACGGCGTCGCAAGAGAGGTGGTACTCTTCCATATGTGCTTAAGTTATTGATCTCACCCGGAAAATAGATCGTAATTTGTTTACTGTACTTTTCTTGTCCGTACCAAATCGTAGTGGCTAGTTGAAAGCAAACATTGGTTGCGAAATAGCTTTGTCCGGTTTGCACCTTCAGATCCGCCATGGCACGGGCACTACACTCGTAAAGCTTATTGTTTCCCTCCTTTATATTCACTACCATCATCGTAGGTGCTTCGTGTCGTGCTAGCACTGCTCCTCAAGACCTCAACTCAAAGCTTACGTGTTGAAATACAAATCTGATATGATGCTCATATCACTAAAATAGAGAACATTTAATTGGTCACCTAATGTTCCTATATTCGTTTCGAAAAGCATGTGCGCCACCCACTGGTCCAGCTAGTTCCACTTTCCTGATTTTTCTCTTGATGCCTAGGGTTTTCCCCTTTTATCTACTCTACTATGATCTGCGTAGGTGCTTTCTGTCGTACTAGCATTACTCCACCCTTCAAGCTAAACAACACAACACTCAGAATTCGAAAGCTTAGTTGTTCAAATATGATTGTGATATGATACTGATATTAGTTAACCGACACATTTAATTGGTTAGCTAAAGGTCCCACTTGAGTTTCCAAATGCATGTCGCGACATATAGAGAGACAACATAATTGCATTTCTTTGTCACTTGTTGACCGTACTTTCTTGTCCATACCAAATCTTAGTTGTTATTTCAAAGCAAACATCGGTTGCTAACTACCCTTTGCGCGGTATGCAGCTTCAGATCTGCCATCCCACTGCCATGGTCAACACTGTACTCATCATGCTTATGTTTTCCCCATTTTATGATGACCACAATCAGCCTACGTGGTTCGTGTCGTAATAGCACTGCTCCACCCATCGAGCTAAACAAGCTTAGTTGTACAAATTCATATCTGATATTATTGTTGATATTAGTAAAACTGAGAGATGTTTAATTGGTTAGCTAAATGTTCCTACTTTAGTTTCAAAATGCATGTGAGCCACTTATGGAGAGACCGGAAAGAATAGTATTTCTCTGTGCGCTTTGGTTCATCATGGGTGGCCAACCGACATTGTATTAAAAGACTTGTAATATCTTCAATCTGCTTGCTCTTCTGCTCTTCTTTAAGATGATACTCTTCTCTTGCGGTCGACTGGTCAGGTCGAGTTGTTCTCCCTTAGTATATTTTGAATCTGTCAGGTCAGGTCGACTTGTTCTTCTTTACTATATGTTGAAGCTATCATTTGCGAAGTGTCATCACTTCTGGAGCTCTCATATTTTGAGTAGTAGGTCACATTATATTAATGCACACAACAAATTACAGCATGCATGACATCTTTTAAAAGAATTGCAGAGAAAGCACAAAGGGGTTTACAGGGAGGCAGTATTGGATTAGAATCACTTCTGCATTACAAAGAAAATCTCACTTGTTTTTATGTCTTCATGCATGTCAGATATTGAACATTATCAAAATGAATATGAGAATGGGCGCACGAGAGGAATATTGCGGAATGATCCACTTCCTAACAAACTTGGCATGGTGGAGGATGGCCTATCTTATTCACCCATCAAGGTCCTTGCTCTAACTTTGCAAAGTTGTATTGGTCGCACATATCTTGCTTCTGACCTCTTGCATTACTTCTACTTCGTTACACCATCTGCTTTGTTTAAGCATCATATATGAGTATATGCCATACCTATCCATTTTCTGTACCTATTCCATGTGTCGTCACACTATGTTTTTCCAGTCAAATGTTGTTCTTTCGTAATAGGTGTCCAAAAGGAAGAGGGTGAGTGCAGGTTGTCAAGGAGTACAAACTAGGTATTTGGAAAAGGTAGTGATACCTGTTAAATTAGATAGATCAGCGGCCACAGAAAACACATGTCAAACTGTACCACACTTTACCCCTACTCCAGTGGCCAAAACCCTATTAGAACTGCCGGGAGCCCAGCGTCAGGTACTGTCTATGATATCAATTCAAAATTTGAACTCCTAAATTTCTGCTTGTGCCTTACCTTCTCTCTTGTATGAAAACTAATTTCAGATGAATCTCCTTGCTCAAAGGATCATACGATCTCAAAACAATAATGGGCTCTGCATTGCTCTTGTCAGTACCTCTCTCCCTTTTGCCTTGTAACGCCGTACTTAATTAATTGCTATTTTATTATGTATCATCAGTCTGCACCTGAGCTTCATTATCCTCTATTTCTTCCAATATTATTTGATCTATATTTACTCTTTGCAAAATGTAGAATAATGGCAACGCTTATAAAGAATTTTCTTTGGGGAATTTATTGAATTATCCTTCCATCAACATGGACAAGGGCTTTGTCCAGCCCGTGTTAACATGTAATGCAAGTTCATCCGTCTCAAGCCTTCAAACTTTGTTCTAGTATAGATTTGGATAGGCATCATTTCCTCCATTGTTGTTTGCTTTGCTGTTTACATCTGATTGGATGTTTGCAACAACTACCAGTTTCAAATTGTAGTTGTAAAAACATGTTCCTTGTGTAGAACAGATCCATTTATTTGCTTATATAATTGTGAAACCTGTTACGTGTCTCCTTGT
Source organism: Triticum urartu (assembly GCF_056163025.1). Lineage (NCBI taxonomy): Eukaryota > Viridiplantae > Streptophyta > Magnoliopsida > Poales > Poaceae > Triticum > Triticum urartu. The sequence goes on along the minus strand of NC_141877.1, from coordinate 137,725,687 downwards.
TTCTCTTTTAGGCTCGTATCTCTTATGCCAGGCAGAACTTTAGGGAAGATAGTGAGCCAAACCATCTTGAGGACAGCGAGATGACCCCAAGGTCCTGTCTTGATGAAGACAGTGAGTTGAAGCTACTCACCAGCAGGTGTGAGACAACCTCTGTGTAGTCGCTGCCTCAATCAGTTCGACTTCTTTAGTCTCGACTTAAAGCAGAAATGCTTGCTTCAGCTCAGCTATGACTTGAAGTGTTGATGCATCTATCGTTGACACAACTGAGGTCTACTCAGCTTCTTCAGTTGTTTGGGGGGGCGACCTGGCCAGGCCTAGTGCCTTCTGAAGTGATCTCAGTTTTGTATATTCTTTTGTCGACGCGTTTATTTGCACTGGTGGCGAACTTTGATGCCCAGTGGATGTAATATGTGTGATAGTCGTGATAGCCTAGCGTAAGTTGCTTGCTTATTTATTTCCTTTTTGTCTTGTTTATTTGTTTGCTTCTAGTCATTGCAGTTCTTTTTCTGCGGTTTGCTAGTGGTTGCAATAACCTATTTTTTAAAACTAGGCCACAATAACCATGGGCTAATATTTACTGTAGTGACACTGGGCCTCCTACGAGCCGTAGAAAAGTGGGCCTTCTATGGGCCGTAGAAACAGCAGGCCTTCTATGGGCCGTAGAAACAATGGGCCTTCTACGGGCCGTATCATCAATGGGCCTTATATGGGCAGTATCATCGATGGCCAAACATGGGCCAATAACAGGCCGCATTATGGCCGTAAACGGGCTAGAGTTGGAATCATCCGTTCATGGGCCAACCATAATGGGCCATCGTTAATAGGCCGTATTTGATGATGCTATGAAAACGGCCCAACGTATTAACGGACCACAAACGGGCCGACTGTAACCACGGGCTGAATTTGGCCCACAAGCAGAAAATGACAGTAACGGCCGTAAGTAAACGAATGTTGGAAATGAGCCCAAGAATAAATGGGCTCTGAGAAGGCCGAAAGATAACATGGGCTGGAAACGGCCCAACGGAATAACGGGCCGTTAATGGGTATAAAGTGATACACTGTTCATTACGAGCCAGTTTCACCACGGGCCGTTAATGGGTGTAAAGTGATACACTGTTCATTACGGGCCAATTTCACCACGGGCCGTTAGTAGGCCAAGAGTTACATAGGGCCTCATATGGGCCGAAAGACATCATGGGCCATACATGGGCCAGAAGTGAAAACGGGCTGGAATCATATTGGATGGCCCAGATGACGCTACTGGGCGTAATTCGGATAGGGCGTAACGGGCCTTGGGTTAGCGGGCTGTAAATGGGCTATATTCGAACAGGCCGTTAACAGGCTTTCCATGGGCCGGCCTGCCAGCTTTTGACCAAGGCTAACGGGCCGGCCTTTTCATAGGAATGGGCCTCTGTTGAGCCGTGCCACGTGTCGACGTATCATAGGCGCCTTCCGTCCAATGAGTGGTTGACATCTGTCCCAACGATGAGCCGACACGTGTTTCCTCCAGCCAATGATGATTTTACACGTGGAAAATCCCCATTGGTCGGGGCTGTTAACGGGTTATCGGATCCAAAACCCGACCCGATAGCTTAACGGTGTTCCGTTACGGTGGATGCCACGTGTCGGTTACCCTTGATGAAAGCATTTCTGTGACGCACGATTTATCATCATGGAAGTGGACACTTCCGTGATGATAATTTTGGTAATGTCATGGAACACTTCTATGACAGCACAGGAATGACTATCCTGATTCTGTCATAAATTTGTCATGGATGTACATGCATGACAAAAAAAGTGACCTACTGTGACAAACACGTATCATCACGGAAGTGTATTTTTTTGTAGTGCTTATGTGCGATCACCAGATGCCAATGACTTGAGCCACATAATTCAGCAGCCAGAGGAATCGGCCAGGCAATTCTAGACACGGTTCCTGACAAAGAAAAATCAAATCGTCGACTGTCCGGATGCAGAGGCCCTAGCAGCTTTTAAGCACAACATCCGCGACGAGTGGCTCGCCCGGCACCTTGGCCAGCAAAAGCCGAAATCTATGGCAGCCCTCACGACACTCATGACCCGCTTTTGCACGGGAGAGGACAGCTGGTTGGCTCGAAGCAATAACATATCAAAGAACCATGGTACTTCGGATACCAAGGATAGCAATGGCAGGTCACGTCGCAACAAACACAAGCGCCGCATCAACAGCAACAATACCGAGGATACGATAGTCAATGCCGGATTCAGAGGCTCTAAACCCGGTCAGCGGAAAAAGCCATTCAAAAGAAGCACTCTGGGCCCATCCAGTTTGGACCGTATACTCGATCGCTCGTGTCAAATACACGGCACCCCCGACAAGCCAGCCAACCACACCAACAGGGAATGTTGGGTGTTCAAGCAGGCCGGCAAGTTAAATGCCGAAAACAAAGATAAGGGGTTACATAGCGATGATGAGGAGGAGCCCCGGCCGCCGAACACCGGAGGATAGAAGAGGTTCCCCCCACAAGTGCGGACGGTGAACATGATATACGCAACCCACATCCCCAAGAGGGAGCGGAAGCATGCGCTAAGGGACATATACGCGTTGGAGCCAGTCGCCCCAGAGTTCAACCCATGGTCCTCCTGTCGGATCACCTTCGATCGCATGGACCACCCCACTAGTATCCGTCATGGCGGATTCGCCGCACTGGTCCTAGACCCAATCATCGACGGATTTCACCTCACTCGAGTCCTTATGGACGGCGGCAGCAGCCTGAACCTGCTTTATCAGGACATAGTGCACAAAATGGGTATAGAATCCTCAAGGATCAAACCCACAAAAACGACTTTCAAAGGCGTCATACCAGGTGTAGAGGCCCATTGCACAGGCTCAGTCACACTGGAAGTGGCCTTCGGATCCCCGAATAACTTCCGAAGCGAGGAGTTAATCTTCGATTTAGTACCATTCCGTAGTGGCTATCATGCACTGCTTGGGCGAACCGCATTTGCGAGATTCAATGCGGTACCGCATTATGCATACCTGAAGCTCAAGATGCCAGGACCTCGGGGGGTCATCACAGTCAATGGAAACATAGAGCGCTCTCTCCGCACGGAGGAGCACACTACGGCCCTCACAGCAGAAGCACGAAGCAGCCTCTTCAGGCAATCCAACAGTTCGGTGATTAAACACCCGGACACCGTCAAGCGCGCCCGGAGTAATCTGCAACAAGACCGCCTGGCATGTTCCGAGCTCGCATAGCAAGGCGGCCCCCACCCCAGTCCCAGCCAAACAGTGAAATTCGTGCCACGCGTACATAATTACGCATTGAAAATACCATGGGCATAGGTGGGGGGGGCACGACTACGGCACGGCCTAAAACACGGCACAACCACACTAGGGGCTTCCCGCTTTGTTATTTTTTCTCTCTTTCAGGACTTTACTCTCTGGAAACCCTGTTCGGCAGTACGATTGCCGAACACACGATACAACAACCAAGGAGGCAGAAAGCTATGTCGCACCATGGAACTCCCAGGTGGTCTCTGATAACGAGTGAAATAGCTCCTTTAAATACCATTCCTCAGCTTGCCCTTGGAGGGGACATGTCAAATAGTCCTACTTTTTGCTTATCGCACTACTTGTATCATTCTGCTTCGACGCACCTTTTTGAATAAACAATGCATAGCACTAGACTATTACCGCATTCTCTATTCTTATATATATATATATATATGTTCATTCATGACATTCAGCACCCGTACACTCTGGTACGGCCAATATGCCAGGGGCTTAAGCGTACCCCATAATACGGCGTGAGAAGTCCGAACACTTTCAACAATGCGGCACCCCGAACTTATAGCATTATATGCATCAGCTCCGAATCATGTCTTGGGTCAATAGTTGGGTTTGCCCAGCTCCCATGTTTTGGTACCTTACGTTCCACTATATCGGCTAAGGTAGCACTGGGAGAACTACTGCGATTGTGCCCCGGTTCATCTGGGTAAGCACCTCAGTAGAGAAAGCTAAAACTGACTGTCATGATAAGGTGAGAGCTGGTCGCTGTTCGAGAGGTCTCGAGTCCCTAAAGACTTATGCCGCTTAGGGCGAGGAGTCGGCTTTGTCCGTCTTAGGCATGTATAGCGCCCCGAATTCGGCCTTCCGAATACTAGGGGCTTCGCCAAAATTTAAAATTGTAGACTTCTATGGCTAAGTCAGAGTGATAAAGCATTATAGTCTGATTGCCTTGTTCGTTGTGCTGAGCACCTCCCTCGAAGGACCCAACAATGGGAAAAAGAGTGCTCAGATTTATCCCGAACACCCCAGCACTCGTGGCATGGGGGCAGAAGCCGACGACTGGCCATCTCTCAGATTTGCTAAGCAGCCGCACAGAAGGTAATATTTTAAATTCAAATAAGCATTGCATAGTGCACATGAACAAGTTTTCATAATATAGGATCACATGAGCAAGTTCATTCAAAAATTACATCCTTCGCACACTCGTCCACCACAAGACGGGCACCCTTCAGGACACCCTCATAATACATTTCAGGGTGGCGATGCTCCTTGCCCTGCGGCGGCCCCTCCTTCACCAGCTTCTCGGTGTCCATCTTGGCCCAGTGCACCTTCGCACGGGCAAAAGCCCGGCATGCACCTTCGATGCAGACGGACCGCTTTATGACTTCCAGCTGTGGGCAGGCATCCACAAGCCGCCTCACCAGGCCGAAGTAGTTATTGGGAAGGGAGTCGCCAGGCCACATCCGGACTATAAGGCACCTCATGGCCTGTTCGGCCACCTTGTGCAGCTCGACCAGTTGCTTCAGCTGGTCGCTCACAGGCATCGGGTGTTCGGTCCCAGTGTACTGAGACCAGAAAAACTTCTCCATCGAGCTTCCCTCCTTGGCCTGGTAGTACTTTGCAGCATCCGACATGATGCAGGGCAAATCTGCGAAAGCTCCTGGAGAACTCCAGACTCGGGTAAGTAACAAGTAATTTACTTTCACATGCTTGCTTTGCATAATGAATGCCTTACCCGCCGCTATCTTCCTCATCACCTCAATTTCCTGGAGGGCCTTTTGGGCTTCAGCATTGGCATGCTTTGTGCTCTCGAGGGCCGTGGCAAGCTCGGACTCTCGCGTCTTCGAGTCAAGCTCCAAAGTCTCGTGCTTCTTCGCGAGAGCCTGGAGCTCTTGCTGCACCTCGCCCACACGTGCCTCTTGTTTCTCCCGCTCGGTGCACTCCTCGGCCGCTTTGTTTTCGGCCTCAGACAGCGCTCGCTTCAGGGTCGCCACTTTGGTCGTGGCCCCTGGCACATCCATGATGATCCTATCATTTTGCAACCACATCTTTATATATATATAGACAAGGTGTTACTTACCTTTGTTCTCCTCGAGCTGCCTCTTGGCAAGGCCGCTTTCTCGGACCGCTCGAGGTTCTGCTTCAGTGCGGCAACCTCCGCAGTCAGTGCAGCAGAGGTTAGCAGCGAAGCCTGCATACGCATATAGACATACTTGTATTACAATCCTGCAGATATTATTTGATCCTCTATTTGGCTTTTCTTTATGAACACCAAACAGAGCATCAAGGGCTACTGTCTATGCGGTAGTATTTTCCTATATTTTAAATACTTACCTCAAAGCCTGTTAGAAGGCTGGCACAGGCTTCAAGCAGTCCGCTCTTGGCGGACTGAACCTTCTTGATCACCGCACTCATAATAGCGCGGTGCTCTTCGTCGATGGAAGCGCCGCGAAGCGCTCCCGGCATGTTGTCTGGTGCCTCTGGATAGATAGAGGTCACCGGCATGGGCAGCTTGCCCCTCTTGGCAGGGGGCCACCTGCCGGAGTCCGAAACCACTGGAGGTTCCAACGCGGTGTTTGGCTGAGGGCCGAACTTGGAGCCCTTGGGAGTCTTGCTCCCTTTGCGCCTGGAGTCTGGAAGGTCGCCTTGAGGCGCCTCCAGGACTACCTCCCCTCGGTTCGGTGCCCCTTGAGACAATACCTCGATATTGTCCGTAGGGCGAGGAGAGGAGGCGGTTGTAAGTGACTCGCTATTCATATCCGACGAGTCCAAGGAACCGTCCGACGAGGATACGTTGATGCGGGCTCGGGGCGGACTGCATGATCATATTCGACGTTAGGAGAAGCAGTGCAATAAAAGTATGCTATGAGTTACTCTGGTATCCGAATACTTACGACTTTGCCAGGGGCTTGGCCCTGAGTAACCACTCGTCTTCGCTGTCGGTGGCGGTGGTGGAACAGTCCTGAAGGAGAGTCCTTCCCTTCTTGGACCCTCTGGCCTCCCCGGTTGGGGCGTCTTCCTTTTCCTGTCTCCCCCGGCTGGAGGGGGAGAACCGTCATCTTCCTCCTCCTCGTTTTCATGGGAGGAGTGTGTCTCAGAGTTATCGGACGATGAGTCCGATACCACCTGGCGCGGGGAACTCTTTCGGGTTCCCGTGGACTTCTTCTTGATCTTCTTCTCCGGCACCTCATAAGGAGCCGGAGTCCGCATCTCCGTCAGGAGAGCGTCTGCAGGGTCTTCGGGCAGTGGGGCCGGACAGTCAATCTGCTCCGATGTCTCCACCCAGTCCTGTCAAAGGCATGGGAGCTCAGACCCCGCACATGGTTAAACTATGGAAAATAAATACCCCACGAGATGTACAGAACTTCCCGGATTCGTAGGGCGCGTCGCGCTTAGCCCGCGGTCCTCGGTAAGGGGAGGGGGGACCTCAGCACCCTTGAACAACACCTTCCAGACGTCCTTATGTGTCGTGTCGAAGAGCTCGCGTAGAGTCTGGTGCTGGGCCGGGTCGAACTCCCATAAGTTGAAAGCCCGTTGTTGACACGGGAGGATCCGGTGGAAGAGCATGACCTGGACTATGTTGACAAGCTTGAGTTTCTTGCCTATCGTGTTTCGGATACACTTCTGCAGTCCGTACAGCTCCACCAATGAGCCCCAGGCCAGGCCCTTCTCCTTCCAGGAAGTGACCGCGTGGGGATTCCAGAAGGGAACTCGGGGGCCGCTACCCAGTTGGTGTCACGCGGCTCGGTGATGTAGAACCACCCCGATTGCCACCCCTTTATGGTCTCCACGTAGGAGCCCTTGAGCCATGTAACCTTGGGCATTTTGCCCACCATGGCTCCGTCGCATTCTGCTTGTTGGCCGCCTACTACCTTCGGTTTGACATTGAAGGTCTTTAGCCACAGGACGAAGTGGGGCCGGACGCGGAGGAAAGCCTCGCACACGATGATGAACGCCGAGATGTTGAGGATGAAATTCGGAGCTAGATCATGGAAGTCCAGCCCATAATAGAACATAAGGCCGCAGACGAATGGATGGAGGGGAAACCCCAGTCTGCGGACGAAGTGGGTGAGGAAAACCACCCTTTCGTAAGGTTCTGGGGTAGGGACGATCTGCCCCGCGGCTGGCAGCCGGTGCGCAATATCCGCGGCTAAGTATCCGGCCCCGCGCAACTTTTTGATGTCTCCCTCCGTAATGGAGGAGACCATCCACTTGCCTCCCGCTCCGGACATGTTTGGAGAGGGTTGAGGAGAAGGATGTGGACTTGGGCGCTGGAGCTCGAGTGCGCGAGAATGGATGAGCAAGGAGGAAGAAGGCGTGGGTAGAAAAAGGTGAGCCCTTATCCCTTTATAAGGGCAGACGAAACTATGCGCCCCCACCAGCCTGGTAAAACTCGCTTATCCCCCAAGCGCCGTAATTGATGGCGTGATTGGGTTACCCACGTCCGTATTGATGGGAATCCTGTAATAAGGGGACACGATCTCTGCTTCGATAAGACGTGCCAAGGAAACCGCCTCGCGAAACACACTGAGGTTGGTTGTGAAAAACGATTCGAATGGGGACCTGACTGTGGTGTGATGTCACACTGCGGAATGCGTCGGCAGATTAGATTTGTGAAAATATTATTCTCTCTACGGTTGTATGTGGAACTTGTTTTGCAGAGTCAGACACGATCCTCGTGTTCAAAATATTCTATGAAGTATTCAGAGGAGGAACCCGCCTTGCAATGCCGAAGACAATTTGTGCGCCGGACTCATCGTCATTGAAGCCTGGTTCAGGGGCTACTAAGGGAGTCCTAGATTATGGGGTATTCGGACAGCCGGATTATATCCTTTGGCCGGACTGTTGGACTATGAAGATACAAGATTGAAGACTTCGTCCCATGTCCGGATGGGACTCTCCTTGGCGTGGAAGGCAAGCTTGGCAATACGGATATATAGATCTCCTTCCTGGTAACCGACTCTGTGTAACCCTAGCCCCCTCCGGTGTCTATATAAACCGGAGGGTTTAGTCCGTAGGACCAACAACAACAATCATACCATAGGCTAGCTTCTAGGTTTAGCCTCTTCGATCTCGTGGTAGATCAACTCTTGTAATACTCATATCATCAAGATCAATCAAGCATGAGTAGGGTTTTACCTCCATCGAGAGGGCCTGAACCTGGGTAAAAACATCGTGTCCCCCGTCTCCTGTTACCATCCGCCTAGACGCACAGTTCGGGACCCCCTACCCGAGATCCGCCGCTTTTGACACCGACACTCATCAAAAAATTCATAAGATTGAACACTCTCCAAATATGTGGGATTATTTTTACCTAAAGTTGACTCTCTTACCAACCCACTTTAAATATTATCACAAACATATTAATGTTGAGGTTTAAGTAAATTTTTAAGATCATAAGAACCATTACCACCCCAATCATGATCATTGCAATAAGTAGCGGACATAGCAATATTAGAATCCCCAAGCTTGGGGTTTTGCATATTATTAGCACAATTGACATTAATAGAATTTATAATAACATCATTGCAATCATGTTTTTCATCTAAGGAGCTATCATGAATCACTTTATAAATTCCTTCTTTTAACACTTCATCATAATTTTCAGATTCATGAATCTCAAGCAAAACTTCATAAAGGTAATCTAGTGAAATCAATTCACTAGCAATGGGTTCATCATAATTGGATCTCTTGAAAAGATTAGCGAGTGGATGAGGATCCATATCAATTGATTTTTAGCAAGTGAAGATGCAAGCAAATAGAAGACACATGGCAACACAAGCAAACATGAGATTTGACGAGAAAACGGCGAACGAAAAAGAGGGCAAATAAAACGGCAAATTTTTGTGAAGTGGGGGAGAGGAAAATGAGAGGCAAATGGCAAATAATGTAAATTGCAAGGAGATGATATTTATGATTAGGAACCTGGTAGATGTTGATGATGTCTCCCCCCGGCAACGGCGCTAGAAATTTCTTTTGATGCTTGCATGAACTACGTCGGTATTTCCCCAAAGAGGAAGGGATGATGCAGCACAACAACGGTAGGTATTTCCCTAAGTGATGAGACTAAGGTTATCGAAATAGTAGGAGAACCACGCAACACTACGTGAATGACACCTGCACACAAATAACAAATACTCACAACCCGACGTATTAATGGGGTTGTCAATCCCTCCCCGGCAACGGCGCCAAAAATTCCTTTTGATGCTTGCTTGAACTACGTTGGTATTTCCCCAAAGAGGAAGGGATGATGCAGCACAACAACGGTAGGTATTTCCCTCAGTGATGAGACCAAGGTTATCGAACCAGTAGGAGAACCACGCAACACTATGTGAATGGCACCTGCACACAAATAACAAATACTCGCAACCCCACGTATTAAAGGGGTTGTCAATCCCTTTCGGGCAACGGCGCCAGAAATTGGCAAATGGACGTGAGAAAGTTGTAATAAATTGATAGATAGATTGCGCGAGAACGCGAGATAAAATAAATAAGTAAAAATTGCAGCAAGGTATTTTTGTATTTTTGATTTAATAGATCTGAAAATAAAAGAAAATAAAAATAGATCGCAAAGGCAAATATAATAAAGAAGACACCTGGGGGCCGTAGGTTTCACTAGTGGTTTCTCTCGAGAAAAATAGCAAATGGTTGGTAAACGAATTACTATTGGGCAACTAATAAAACTTCAAATAATCATGGCGATATCCACACAATGATCATTATATAGGCATCACATCCAAGATTAGTATACCGACTCCTGCCTGCATCTACTACTATTAATCCACACATCGACCGCTATCCAGCATGCATCAAGTGTATTAAGTTCATGGAGAAACGAAGTAATGCAATAAGAACGATGACATGAGGTAGACAAGATCTATTTATGTAGAAATAGACCCCATCTTGTTATCCTTAATGGCAACGATACATACGTGTCGGTTCCCCTTCTGTCACTGGGATCAAGCACCATAAGATCGAACCCATCATAAAGCACCTCTTCCCATTGCAAGATAAATAGATCGAGTTGGCCAAATAAAACCCAAATATTGGAGAAGAAATACGAGGCTATAATCAATCATGCATATAAGAGAATAAAGAAGACTCAAATAATTTTCATGGATAAAAAGATAGATCTGATCATAAACTCAAAGTTCATCGGATCCCAACAAATACACCGCAAAAAGAGTTACATCATATGGATCTCCAAGAGACCATTGTACTGAGAATCAAAAGAGAGAGAGGAAGCCATCTAGCTACTAACTACGTACCCGAAGGTCTACAAAGAACAACTCACGCATCACCGGAGAGGCACCAATGGACTTGATGAACCCCTATGTGATGGTGTCTAGATTGGATGTGGTGGTTCTAGAACTTGCGGCTGCTAGAACTGATTTTTGTCGACTCCCCTAGGTTTTATGGAATATTAGGTTATCTATAGATCAAAGAGGTGGTTCGGGAGGCCACCGAAGTGGGCACAACCCACCAGTGCGCGCCTGGGCCTCCAGGCGCACCCTGTTGTCTTGTGCTCACCTCGGGCTCCCTCCTCAGTACTTCTTTGGCCCACTGGATATCTTCTTGGTCCAAAAAATCCACAAAAAGTTTCGTTCTGTTTGGGCTCCGTTTGATATTGATTTCTTGCGATGTAAAAAACATGCAGAAAACATCAACTGGCACTGGGCACTATGTCAATAGGTTAGTACCAATAAATAATATAAAATGACTATAAAATGATTATGAAACATCCAAGAATGATAATATAACAACATGGAACAATCAAAAATTATAGATACGTTGGAGACTAACCTATTGACATAGTGGCAAGTGCTAGTTGTCGTCAACGTCTCCAACATATCTATAATTTTTGATTGTTCCATGTTGTTAAATTATCATTATTGGATGTTTTACAATCATTTTATAGTCATTTTATATCATTTTTTGGTACTAACCTATTGACATAGTGCCAAGTGCCAGTTGCTCTTTTCTGCATGTTTTTTTACATCGCAGGAAATCAATATCAAACGGAGTCCAAACGCAGCGATACTTTTTGTGGATTTTTTTCGACCACAAGACATCCAGTGGGTCAGAGAAGCACCGGGGGGTTCCGAGGGGAGCACAACCCACCAGGGCGTGCCTGGAGGCCCAGGCGCGCCCTGGTGAGTTGTGCCCACCTCGGCTGCCTCCTGAACCGCCTCTTTACTCTATAAATACCCCAATATTCTAGAAACTCTAGGGGAGTCGACGAAAATCAATTCCAGCGGCCGCAAGTTCCAGAAACACCAGATCCAATCTAGAAACCATCACGGAGGGGTTCATCATGTCCATTGGTGCCTCTCCGATAATGCGTGAGTAGTTGTTTGTAGACCTTCAGGTCCGTAGTTAGTAGCTAGATGGCTTCCTCTCTCTCATTTGATTCTCAATACAATGGTCTCTCGGAGAACCATATGATGTAATTCTTTTTGCGGTGTGTTTGTTGCGATCCGATGAACTTTGAGTATATGATCAGATCTATCATTTTATCCATGAAAGTTATTTGGGTCTTCTTTGATCTCTTATATGCATGATTGCTTATAGCCTCGTATTTCTTCTCCGATATTTGGTTTTTTTGGCCAACTTGATCTATTTAACTTGCAATGGGAAGAGGTGCTTTGTAATGGGTTCGATCTTACGGTACTTGATCCCAGTGACAGAAGGGGAACCGACATGTATGTATCGTTGCTATTAAGGATAACAAGATGGGGTATATTTCTACATAAATATATCTTGTCTACACCATGTAATCGTTCTTATTGCATTACTCCGTTTCTCCATGAACTTAATATACTAGATGCATGCTGGATAGCGGTCGATGTGTAGAGTAATAGTAGTAGATGCAGGAAGGAGTCGGTCTACTAATCTGGAACGTGATGCCTATATAATGATCATTGCCTGGATATCGTCATGATTATTTGAAGTTCTATCAATTGCCCAATAATAATTTGTTCCCCCACCGTTTGCTATTTTTCTCGAGAGAAGCCACTAGTGAAACCTACGGCCCTCGGGTCTCTTCTTTATCATATTTGCCTTTGCGATCTATTTTTCCTTCGCTTTTATTTTCAGATCTATTAAACCAAAAATACAAAAATACCTTGTTGCACTTTATTTTATTTGGCGGTCGATCTATCAACTTATTACAACTTTCTCACGTCCGTTTGCCAATTTATGACGTTGTTACCCGAAAGGGATTGCCAACCCCTTTAATATGCCGCGTTGTGAGTATTTGTTATTTGTGTGCATGTGTTGTTTACGTAGTGTTGCTTGGTTCTCCTACTGGTTCGATAACCTTGGTCTCATCACTGATGGAAATACCTACCGTTGATGTGTTGCATCATCCCTTCCTATTTGGGGAAATACCGACGTAGTTCTAGCAAACATCAAAAGGAATTTCTGGCGCCTTTGCAGGGGAGACATCATGAACATCTACCAGGTTCTTAATCACAAATCTCATCTCCTCACAATTTACATTCCTTGCCATTTGCCTCTCATTTTACTCTCCCCAACTTCATAAAAATTTGCCGTTTTATTCGCCCTCTTTTTCGTTCGCCGTTTTCTTGTCGGATCTGTTTTGAGTGCAATCTTGTTGCATAGTCACAATGACTCAAGAGAACACCAAGGTGTGATTTCTCCAGTACCAACAATAATGATTTTATTGGCACTCCGATTGCTCCTCTCACCACTAGTGCGGAGTCTTGTGATATTAATACAGCTTTGCTGAATCTTGTTATGAAAGATCAATTTTCAGGTACTCCTAATGAGGATGTCACGTCCCATCTTAACACATTCGAGGAATTATGTGATATGCAAAAGAAAAAAGATGTGGACAATGATGTTGTGAAGCTGAAATTATTTCTGTTTTGTTTGCGAGATCGTGCCAAAAATTGGTTTTCCTCTTTGCCTCGCAATAGTATCGATTCTTGGGACAAGTGCAAAGATGCTTTTATTACTAAATATTTTTCGCCCACAAAAATTATTTCCCTTAGAACCCAAATCATGAATTTCAAGCAACTTGAACATGAGCATGTTTCACAATCTTGCGAAAGGATGAAAATGATGCTAAGGAATTGCCCAACTCATGGGTTAAACCTTTGGATGATCATACAAATTTTTTATGTGGGGTTGAATTTTGTTTCTCATAATCTTTTAGATTCCGCCGCGGGTGGTACTTTTATGGAAATTACTTTGGGTGAAGCCACCGAATTTCCTGATAATATTATGGCAAATTATTCACAATGGCATACCGAAAGAGCTCCTACTAGTAAAAAAAGGTTAATTCGGTTGAAGACATTTCTTCTTTGAGTGAAAAAGTTGATGCCCTTATGAAATTGGTTGATAATAAAATTGCTCCTATTGATTTTAATGATGTGCCTTTGTCTACTTTGATTGAGCAAAATAGTGATGCCATCGATGTGAATTTTATCACATGAAACAATTTCAATAAAATGCTTATAGAGGTAATTTTAATCCTAGGCCTTTTCTTAGTAACTCCTCTAATAATTATGGTAATTCCTATGGTAATCCTTCTTATAATAATAATAGGAACGTCTCTGGTCTTTACAATAATATTAAAGAATTTATCAACAGTTAAAAGGTTTTCAATGCTACAACAGAAGAAAAGCTCAATAAGATTGGTGATTCGTCTAGAAGTGTTGATGGAATTTCTCATGATGTAGAAAATTTCAAGATGAAAATTTTTGTGCCTAAAGTTGAGTAATAAATTAAAGCTCTTTATGTTTCTATGGATGAAAGTAAGAAAAGAACCACTATGCTTGGAGCAAGAAGAGAATTTTTAGAAAAAGTGTTTTATACCGATTGCTTTCATAAAAGTGATGAAGATATTAAAATGATTGGTGTTTCTTCTATTGATTCCTTGTTTAGTAAAATTAAGATTGATGATAAAGGGACTCGAGAAGAGTCAACTTTATCTAGAAGGCGTCCCGATAATTCGGAGAGCGAAAATCTTGTTGAGAAAATTGATAAAAGTGGTTTTGAAGAGGTCAAAACTTTAACTAGTGATGTGCCCACTCTTTTGGATTACAAACACTTTAATGATGATAGTTGCCCTTTGATTGATTGTATTTCTTTGCTGAAATCCATGATTAATTCACCCCATGCTTATGAACAAAATAAAGCTTTTACTAGACATATTGTTGATGCTTTGATGAAAGCTTTGGAAGAAAAATTGGAATTAGAAATTCCAATTCCTAGAAAATTGCATGATGAGTGGGAACCTACTATCAAACTCAAGATTAAAAATTATGAGTGTTTTGCTTTATGTGACTTGGGTGCTAGTGTTTCTACAATTCCGAAATCTTTATGTGATGTGCTTGGTCTTACCGATATTGAAGATTGTTCTTTAAATTTGCACTTGGCGGATTCTACTATTAAAAAGCCTATGGGAAGAATTAATGATGTTCTTATTCTTGCAAATAGGAATTATGTTCCCATATATTTTATTATTCTTGATAATGATTGCAATCCGTCTTGTCCAATTATTCTTGGTAGACCATTTTACGTACTATTGGTGTCGTGATTGATATGAAAGAAGGCAATATTAAATTCCAATTTCCACTAAGGAAGGGTATGGAACACTTCCCTAGAACAAGAATTAGGACACCATATGAATCAATCCCGAGGTCATCTTATGATCTAGAAACAAAGATGACAAATTTTAGATCCGTGCTTTATGACTAGCTAGGGGCGTAAAACGATAGCGCTTGTTGAGAGGTAACCCAATGAATAAAATTCATTTTTGCTTTTTGCTTTCTGTTCTTGAGTGTTAGAGCAATTATGCTACTGTTATGATTGTGTTTTTTGTGTTTTAATTAGATTTTGTGCCAAGTAAAGCCTTTAGGATCTTCTTGGGTGATAGTTGACTTATTCTTGCAGAAAAACAGAAACTTTTGTGCTCACAAAAATAATTCTCATTTTTCACAGGAGCGTGGTAAAATACCAATTCTTTTGTAGAATATTAATATAAAAAATTTCCAGGGTGTCCTAATTTTTCAGAATTTTAATATAAAGTATTCTAAATATACATATTGCTACAGACTGTTCTGTTTTTGACAGATTCTGCTTTCTTTGTGTTGTGTGCTTGTTTTGATGATTCTATGGTTTTCTTTGAAGAGTTTTTGCCATATAAAAGTTGGAATACAGTAGATATAATGCAAGAATAAAATATGAATGGGTTTGCAACAGTACTTATAGTAGTGATTTTCTTTCTTATACTAACGGATCTCATGAAGGTTTTGTTGAGTTTTGTGTGATTGAAGTTTTCATGTTTTGGGTGATGTTACGATGGATGAAGGAATAAGGAGTAAGAAGAGCCTAAGCTTGGGGAAGCCCATGGCATCCCAATATATTATCCAAATAGAAGCAAGCAACTAAGCTTGGGGATGCCCGAGTGGCATCCCCTCTTTCTTCTAACAACCATCGGTATTTCACCCGGGACTATATTTTTATTCGTCACATACTATGAGTTTTGCTTGGAGCGTCTTGTATGATATGAGTCTTTGTAACATCCCAAATTTTCAATTTGGAATGTTTTACAATTATTAGTTAAGCATCTATGCATTTTGTTTTAATTGTGTGGCATTTGGAAATTTTCAGAGGCATTCGAGTTTTGTTTGAATTGGACTCAACTTGGCATTTGAAAATTTACTTCAAATATCCCTGACAAATACTTGATCAAAAGTATGAGAGGAGCTAACATGACACTCCAAAATGTCAGAAGAAATTAATGCCAAAAAGTTGAATTCAAATTTGAATTTATTTGGAGTTTTCAGAAAATGTTTTTTTGTTTCTGTTTTGCCTCTGGAAAATTGTTCACGCTGTAGGATTTTTTTCTTCTGATTTTAGTGATATATAAATGTCATATATAAAAATATTATATATTTCTCTATATTGTATTTTTTTCCTCTCTGTTTTAATTCAAAAAAGGGAAAAGCCCCAGCGAGCGGCCAGGCCAACAGGCCCACCAACGCCGCAACCCACCAGCGCGCCCGAGCCGGCCAGCCCAGCTCCGCGCCACACACGCCGAAGCCGCTCCCGATCGGTCACCCGCACGCCCCTCCCCTCCCTCTCCCACTGACCCGCGGGGCCCACCCTCATGCCCAACCCCTCACTTACAAAACTGAACCAGAGCACGTGCAGAGCGCGTTGTGGTTCCGATCTTCCTCGGATCATGATCCCGCGTCGACCCCTTCCCCACGCTTATGCCCTATATAAACCCCTCGGCCTCCTCTCTCGACCCCCCTAAAACCCTAAGCTCAACCCCACCCATAGCTCGCGCCCTCGCCAAACACATCTCGCCGCCGCCGCCTCTGTTCATCGCCACCTCCACCGCCGGTGAGCAACGACACGATATCTATTCCACCTATAAGCTTCCACCGATGATTGCGCATCGTTTTGACAAGGTTTTGACCTCCCTCTTGCATCACAGGATCGACCCCGAGCTCGTCCGCCCCTCGCTGGAGTTGCAGCCCACTAGGGCATTGTCTCCGTCATCCCGATCGTATCCGCCGTCCCCGAGCTCCACCAAGGCCATCCCTGACCTCCCCTAGTTCCGCCGCATCCGCCTGACATATTCGTCACCTTCGCCGACCATCGGAACCGCCATCGCCACCGTTGCCCGAGCCGCCGTCATCCATCATCGCCGCTGTAAGCCACCGGACCCCCCTCCACCGTTCGATCTGCAGTCTACGGCGTAGATTAGAAGTAGTGATGGGTTAGGTTTTTTTAGATTAGATCGGTTTTAGTTTTGGTTTTATTCCGGTTTAGTTCTTTGTTTAGTTAGACTGACCCGATCGGTTTTTTGTATTAACCCGTACGAGTATTAGCCTATTCAACGCATGCACGCTGTTTAGTTTTAGATCACTCACTGTTTCGGCCCGTTAGCGCGTTAGTTGTTTTTAGTTTTAATTTAGTTTCTGTTTTTAAAACAGAATAGTTCCAATCTTGAAAAATCTATATGTTTCAGGTTATTTAATATTTTTAGTTGATTCTTTTTTTGTTAGTTTGCAAATTTCCTATAGTTTCTATAGAAAATAGTTTCGGACATGTTTTAGTTTTTAAAAATTGCTTTATATTAGTTTTAGTCAGATTAGTATTTCTGTTATAAATTGAGCTAGATTTAATATTTTTAGGCGATTCTTTTTGTCACTGCTTTGTTTTGACCTTGCCTAGCAGTAGGATTAATTTGGGTATTTATAGATTTTATTAAAAATAGTTTTACTCGAAAACAAGGTGTTCTAGTTTTTTTAGCTTGCTATTGTTTTCTGTTGTTCTAGTTATTTTAAAATTTTATTTTACCTCTTTTGTTTTTTATTTCAGATTTGTTTTGTAGTTTTAGAACGTGAACTTTTATTTACAGAAAAATAAAATGTTTATTTTATTTTCTTGCTAGTTGTTGGTTTGGAGTTCTTCGAGTTTTCTTTGGTTTTGGTTTGATTGCTTTTGTGTGATTTAGGTTAGCATGATGTTATGTTAATGCGAATGCATGTTTGTATGCTTATATGATTATTGTTTGCTTCGATAGAATTTCCGGAGTGCGAAGCTTACTATCACGAGTCACTAGCGTCTGAAGACCGTCAGCCAGGCAAGTCATTTGATCATGTTTTATAATACCTATGATTTTTTTCCATTAGAATTAGCCCCCCCCCCCCACACCATGCATGCAGTAGGAGAATTTTAAGTTATGTTCTTGAGTAGTATCATGAGCTAGGATGAACCCAATTCCCCTTGTTACCATTGCCCGGGACAATGTAGTTTATTTTGCTATGCTCATAGACGGGGTTGGTTGAGAGATTCATAAGGGAGATGTGAGAGTCAAGATGATGACAACCCCATGAATTCAAGCTCAAGATGGACTTCAAATTCACTACTGGGTGGAGGACGGTTGACGGGCACCTTGGAGAAACCAGCGGATGGCCGGGATGCATGGAGATGCGCCATGACATCTTGTGGAAAGCTTCACCCAGCCACGAAGAGACGGATGGATACACCTTGACCGGAAGCTTACATGTGTAGCCGCAAGCCATTATGGGCTCTGGCTGGGTTGACCTTAGGCGTGACTCTGGACGGACCATGCCAGCAGATGTAGAAGAACAGTAGGACATGGATGGGCACCAGCAGTGCCCAGAGAAACTCTACGAAAGACCATGTTTCGTTCGTCCCGTCTTCGAACACCAGGCAGTGTGAGGACATAAAGGAGGGAACGAATCTTGTGGGTAAAGTGCACAAGACTCTGTAGAATAACAACCTAATCGATTACCCGTGTCCCCGGTTACGGACAAATGAGCCTCTGGAAATTGGAGTATTTCAGAAATCTCAACACCGAACATTATTATTTAATTGATGGGTTATTAATAATTCCGGGTATGAGACACTAGTTGGCGGAACCATCTCATTAACAACCAACATTTTGTAGTAATTGCAAGCAAGTCCTTTGTTGTAGGGAAAAACTGGCTTTTTCGCAAAAACATAAAACTTAGAGCCCCACAGCCAAATTGCATATAGTGTTAGTATTATTATTTGTTGTTCCCTCTATGACTTGCCGGCATATTCAAAATGCTGACCTACATGGCTGCAACGTCTCATGTTGCAGAGGAGTTTTCCGACTAGGAGTGAGGCTACGATCTACGCTTCCGCGGCTTTATTTAGTTTATTTGTCATGAGTTGGCCTTCGGCCGAATTTATTATGATGTAATAAAGACTCGATATGAGAATCATGTAATAAATTTAGGTGTGATTGAACTTTGAATCTTTTCATCAATGTACTGTGTGTGCCAGCATGATCTTGGGATGGTACAGCTACACAGAGACTTGACCGATTTAGGGTCAGGTCGCTACAGAGATGGTATTCAGAGCACACGCTGACCGTAGGACGTAATCCATAGGATCGGAAAGCCATAGGAAGAAACTATTTTATTTTATATTCTTATCATTCCGTAATTCTCCCCAGTTCATTTTTGACTTCTCCTCGATTTTCAACATTCTAGATGGCCGCCGAGTTCACCCCAGTTCTGCTACCGGAGTTTTTCCAGCTTGATGAGTCAATGCTTTTCGGCAAGAAGCTGGTTCAGATCATGAAGAAGCTGAAGATTGCTCTGCCCTCAATCACCGGGAAGCCTACCAATGCACTTCCGACGGATACCCACTACAAGATTAAGGTGCACATTCCAGGGAGGACCTTTGGAGGACATTCAGAACCCATCGACTTTGAGTTTACTGCTTTCACTTGGATCCTTGGAAGAGACATGGCGATTTATCATGCACCTGGACATCTCCGACAAGAGTACAGGGCCGAGCTCGACCCATCAGACCTCGCCATGATTTCTCGCAGAGCTAGGAATGGAGATATCATCCGTACCGTGGAGGACGACTCCATTCTTTCATATGTCCAAGACTTGGAGAGTCTCCTCAGGAACCAGGAAATCCAGACGCGCCGAAGCTCGAAGGTACACAAGAGGTTGTTGTTCCGTGAACTAGAACTGGAGGAGAAGGCACGCGCGGACTGCCTTGAGAATGAAGAAGAAGTCAAGGACTTTATGGATAGAATCGAGGACCGGGATAAACATATTGCCACACTGGAGGAGAAGATGGACCTGGGAGAAGACCTTTTTCCGAGTGGAGATGATGGACCCCTTGTGAGCAATGACCAGGATTATGAAGAAAGCTCCACCGAAGGAAGCCGCAAGAGGAGGCGCCGCATCAGAGGACGCCGCACCAGAGGACACAAGGATAATTGATGAAGACATTTAGTCGACCGCCATGTTATTTTATTTTTCATCGATCAGTTAGGCCGTTATTTTCAATTAGTCGTGAGGATTTGTAATCCGAGATTGAACCTTGTTTGAGATGAGTGAATAAATGATTGGTGTGATTATGTTTGTGCATTCATTTGGGTAGTGCTATTTCTTCATTAGACCCTTGTTCTATTCTAATTTCTCATCCACTCCACACTAGATGCCTCCGAGACGTGACCCCGGTTTCACTTTCCCGCCAGAGCTCACCCAGCTGATTCAACAGCGGAATGCCTTAATGCAAATGCTCATCCAAAACCAAGGCAACAACAACAATAACAACAATCCACCGCCACCACCCCCTGTCGATAACCTGACCCGGTTCCTATGGCTGAATCCGCCGGTGTTCTCTAGTAGCACCGAGCCGATTGTAGCTGATGATTGGCTCCGCAAGATCGGAAGGGAGCTAGCAACTGCTGGATGCACAGATGCTGAGAAGGTGCGTTTTGCCGCACATCAACTGGATGGACCTGCAGCCTCTTGGTGGGAGAACTACACTGCCACTTATCCGGTCACCACCAGGACATGGGATCAGTTTCAGCAGGCTTTTCGCACCGCTCCAGTCTCAGCTGGAGCCATGAGTCTGAAGAAGCGTGAGTTCTGCAACTTACGCCAGGGGAACCGTACTATGAGGCAGTATGTGGATGAGTTCAGCAAATTATCTCGCTATGCCCCAGATGATGTGGCCACAGATGCCGCAAAGCAAGAGAAGTTTCTCGAGGGACTCAATGATGAGCTGGGAATGCAGCTAATGGTGGCTACCTTCAACAACTACCAGGAGCTGGTAGACAAGGCCACTATACTTGAAGGCAAGCAGCAGCAGATTGCAAGCCGCAAGCGGAAATATGGCCAGGGAAAGTACAACTCCGGAGCTCAACAGAAACCCCGCTATGCCCCATACTCGGGAGGACATACCCATCACACCCATGGAGGACATAATCATGGAGGACATAACCATGGAGGGAACGGGAACGATCGCAACCACGATAACAACTCCAAGTCAAGCAATGGCAACCAGCACTGTCCTGCTCCGGCTCAGAAGGATCTTAGTCATATCACCTGTTTCAAGTGCCAGAAGACAGGACGCTATGCCACCGATTGTCCGGAGGCCAAGCAGAGGAATGGAAACTGCAACGGCAATGGAAGCTCAGCAAAGAAGCCTAATCCTTTTCCTCGTGCCCAGGTGAACCGCATCGACGTGGAGGACATCTATGATCAGACAGACACTGTGGTTGGTAAGTTTTTATTAAATTCATGTCCAGTATTGGTACTGTTTGATTCTGGTGCAACGCATTCATTCATATCAAGGGTAGTTGTGGAAAAGTACGGGTTGCCCACTAGAACCCTTAGAACCCCTCTTCAGGTCACTTCCCCGGGAGGAGAGATGACGGCAGGCTTAGGCTGTCATTCGACCCTCAGCATCGGAAATCATGATTTTCTTGCAGACCTCGTAGTATTGGAATCCCAGGGATTGGATGTGATCCTAGGCATGGACTGGTTGACGAAGTTTGAAGGGAACATTGACTGTGCCCGCAAGACGATTTTGGTCACCACCCCGGAGCAGAAGAGGATCAAGTATGTATCCAGACGCACACCGATGAAGAATGAGGTGAATTCCCTCACGGGAGTTGTTCAGGAGCAAGTGCCTGCAGTACAAGATTTCCGGATTTATTTCCGGAGGAATTACTAGGAATGCCACCGGACAGAGAAATATAATTCTTGATCGAGTTATTACCTGGCATAGCCCCAATATCCAAGAGACCTTATCGGATGCCCCCGAATGATTTGGAGGAGATCAAGAAGCAGATCAAGGAATTATTGGAGAAAGGATATATTCGCCCAAGTTCGTCACCTTGGGGAGCCCCAGTTCTTTTGGTAGAGAAGAAGGATGGAACCCTGAGAATGGTTTGGACTACCGTTCATTGAACGATGTGACCATCAAGAATAAGTACGCTCTACCAATGATTAATGATTTATTTCATCAGCTAGTTGGAGCCAAAGTATTCTCCAAGATCGATCTTCTATCAGGGTATCATCAGCTGAAGATTCGTGAACATGATATACCCAAAACAGCTTTCACCACCAGGTATGGTTTATATGAGTATATCGTCATGTCATTCGGATTGACTAATGCCCCTACGTATTTCATGAGCATGATGAACAAGGTATATATGGAATATCTGGACAAGTTTGTCATAGTGTTCATCGATGACATATTTGTTTTCTCCAAGAGCGAGGAAGAGCACAAGGAACATCTGCGTCTAGTTCTGGAGAAACACCAAGAACATCAGTTATATGCCAAGTTCAGCAAATGTGAATTTTGATTGAAGGAAGTTGGATTCCTCGAACATGTTATTTCAGGAGAATTAATAGCAGTCGACCCCACCAAGGTTGAATCAGTCACCAACTGGCAGTCCCCCACCCCAGTCAAGGAGATCCGCAGTTTTCTCGGACTTGCAGGATATTATAGGAGATTTATTGAGAATTTCTCCAAGATTGCTAAGCCCATGACAGAGCTGTTGAAGAAGGAAACTAAGTACGTTTGGACCGAGGATTGTGAAGCCAGTTTTCAGGAGCTGAAGAAACGTCTGGTTACAGCCCCAGTGCTCATTTTGCCGGACATACACAAGGATTACCGGGTATATTGTGATGCTTCTCGTCAAGGACTCGGAGGAGTGCTCATGCAGGAAGGAAAAGTGGTAGCTTATACCTCCAGACATCAATGACCTCACGAGATGAATTATGCCACACATGATTTGGAGTTAGCAGACGTAGTGCACACACTCAAGAACTGGAGACATTTCCTTGTCGGAAATAGTTGTGATGTTTACACGGATCATAAGAGCTTGAAGTATATTTTCACGCAGAAGGAGTTGAACCTCAGGCAGAGGAGATGGCTTGAATTGATCAAGGACTATGACATGAGATTGCATTATCACCCAAGGAAGGCAAATGTTGTAGTAGATGCTTTGAGCCGTAAAAGCTATGTGAACACCCTCATAGCTGGAGGATTACCTCAGGAATTAGCCGACGATCTTAGAGATCTCCGACTGGAGATAGTACCAAGAGGATTTGTCGCCACCTTGGATATACAGTCCACTCTGAACCAAAAGAATCCATGAAGCCTAGAAGACGGACAAGGACATTGCAGAGATAAAGGAAAAGATGAGTAACGGAAAGGCTAAAGGTTTTCGTGAGGATGAACACGGAACTTTATGGTTTGCGGATCGTATCTTTGTGCCCAATGACCCAGAGGTCAGGAAGTTAATTCTTCGGGAGGCCCATGATTCACCATACTCGATTCACCCAGGCAACACCAAGATGTATCTGGATTTGAAGGAAAGTTTCAGGTGGACAGGTGTGAAGAAGGATATTGCCGAGTATGTAGCAGTATGCGATGTTTGTCAGCGAGTAAAGGCGGAACACCAGAAGCCGGCAGGGTTACTTCAACCTTTGCCGATACTCGAGTGGAAATGGGAAAAACTTGGAATGGATTTTATCACAGGATTACCCAGGACCCGTTCAGGTTATGATTCTATCTGGGTAGTAGTTAATCGCTTGACCAAGGTAGCTCATTTCATCCCCGTGAAGAGCACATATACCAGCGCTAAGTTAGCCAAGATATACATGACCAGGATCATATGTCTGCATGGAGTTCCTAGGAGTATCGTGTCAGATAGAGGAACACAATTTACCTCAAAGTTTTGGAATCAGTTGCACAAAACTTTGGGCACGAGGCTGGAATTCAGCACAACTTTTCATCCGCAGACAAATGGACAGACCGAGAGAGTCAACCAGATTCTGGAGGACATGTTGAGAGCCTGTGCGCTAGACTACGGGTCTAGATGGGATGACAACCTGCCATACGCAAAGTTCTCGTACAACAACAGCTATCAGACCAGTCTAAAGATGGCCCCTTTCGAAGCTCTATATGGAAGGAGGTGCAGAACACCATTGTTGTGGGATGGTGTTGGAGACCGGAAACTTTTTGGTCCCGATCTTATCAGATATTCTGAAGAGAAGGTCAAGCTGATTCAAGATAGACTCAAGGTAGCTCAGTCGAGGCAGAAGAGTTATGCCGACAGTAAACACAAGGAAGAAACGTATGAAGCGGGAGACCGAGCATATCTCCGTGTGTCCCCACTTCGTGGAATCAAGATGTTTAGTGTTAAAGGAAAATTAGCACCAATGTTCATTGGCCCATACAAAATCCTTGAACGTAGAGGAGAAGTTGCATACAAGCTAGAATTGCCGGAAGGATTGTCAGGAGTTCACGATGTCTTCCATGTTTCCCAGCTGAAGACATGCCATGCCGAGATGGCCGATATTCCTTTGAGAGACACAGTGCCCCTAGAGGCCATACAGCTTGACAGTGATCTGACTTATGAGGAGAAACCCGTCAGAATTCTCGAGACTGTGAACAGAATTACCCGCAGCAAGATCATCAAGTTTTGCAAGGTTCTGTGGAGTCATCATTCCAAGGAGGAAGCCACCTGGGAGCGAGAAGATCTCCGTCGTGACCACCCGCACCTATTTGCTAGCTAACCCAAATCTCGAGGGCGAGATTCATCTTAAGGTGGGTAGGTTCGTAACATCCAAAATTTTCAATTTGGAATGTTTTACAATTATTAGTTAAGCATCTATGCATTTTGTTTGAATTGTGTGGCATTTGGAAATTTTCAGAGGCATTTAAGTTTTGTTTGAATTGGATTCAACTTGGCATTTGAAAATTTACATCAAATATCCCTGACAAATACTTGATCAAAAGTATGAGGGGAGCTAACATGACACTCCAAAATGTCAGAAGAAATTAATGACAAAAAGTTGAATTCAAATTTGAATTTATTTGGAGTTTGCAGAAAATGTTTTTTTTTGGTTTCTATTTTGCCTCTAGAAAATTGTTCACACTGTAGGATTTTTCTTCTGATTTTATTGATATATAAATGTCCTATATAAAAATATTATATATTTCTCTATATTGTATTTTTTCCTCTCTGCTTTAATTCAAAAAAAAGGAAAAGCCCCAGCGAGCGGCCAGGCCAACAGGCCCAGCAACGCCGCAGCCCACCAGCGCGCCCGAGCCGGCCAACCCAACTCCGCGCCACACACGCCGAAGCCGCTCCGGATCGGTCACCCGCACGCCCCCTTCCCTCTCTCCCTCCCACTAAACCGCGGGGCCCACCCTCATCCCCAGCCCCTTGCTTAGGAAACCGAACCAGAGCACGTCCAGAGCGCGCCGCGGTTCCGACCTTCCTGGGATCGTGATCCCGCGTCGACCCCTTCTGCATGCTTATGCCCTATATAGACCCCTTGACCTCCTCTCTCGATCCCCCTAAAACCCTAAGCTCAACCCCACCCATAGATCGCGCCCTCGCCAAACACATCTCGCCGCCGGCGCCTCTGTTCATCGCCGCCTCCACCGCCGGTGAGCAACAACACGACTCCCTCTTCCACCTATAAGCTGCCCCCGATGATTGCGCATCGTTTTGACAAGGTTTCGACCTCCCTCTCCCATCACAGGATCGACCCCGAGCTCGTTCGCCCCTCGCCGGAGTTGCAGCTCACCAGGGCGTTGTCTCTGTCGTCCCGATCGTATCCGCCGTACCCGAGCTCCACTAAGGCCATCCCCGACTGAGGGAGTCCTGGATTAGGGGGTCTCTGGACAGCCGGACTATATCCTTTAGCCGAACTGTTGAACTATGAAGATGCAGGATCGAAGACTTCATCCCGTGTCCGGATGGGACTCTCCTTGGCGTGGAAGGCAAGCTAGGCAATACAGATATGTAGATCTCCTCCCTTGTAACCGACTATGTGTAACCCTAGCCCCCTCCGGTGTCTATATAAACTAGAGGGTTTAGTCCGTAGGACAACAGACAATCATACCATAGGCTAGCTTCTAGGGTTTAGCCTCTACGATCTCGTGGTTGATCAACTCTTGTAATACTCCTATCATTAAGAACAATCAAGCAGGACGTAGGGTATTACCTCCTTCAAGAGGGCCCGAACCTGGATAAACATCGTGTCCCCTGCCTCCTGTTACCATCCGCCTTAGACGCACAGTTCGGCCCCCCTACCCGAGATCCGCCGGTTTTGACACCGACATTGGTGCTTTCATTGAGAGTTCCACTTTGTCGTCATCATAAGGGGGGATGGCTCGTCTCATTGTCAATGACAACATCACTTTTGGGGGAGCCCTGGCTGTAGGCCAAACTCTTCGACTAGGCGGCTTCGTCATGACCGCCCGCTTGGCCGTTGCACCGACGATGAATTCTCGGGTCATCGAAAATAGCCTCCACATCGGCTCAAAATTCGCAGAGCAGATGGATCCAATGAGCTCTCCTCTTTGAACGAGCTCTTGGATCACATCGCCGCTCTGGGATTTGCTACGGACTACGATCGGATCAGGCTTAAACCCGACCAAAGGGAGATTAACTCTTCGCCGGTCACCCGTCAAATAGCGGTGGTGGAGGAGCAACGCGGCGGTTCTCCCTCTATCCTGAGGAAGAACCATGTCCGAATTCCCAAGCTCTTCGAGCCAGATACCCACTCATGGGAGGACATCGCCCTAACCCTGAACCTAGAATCAGGTCGCATACTGAACTCGCGAAGCAACATCCCAGATCCCGAACTTCCAAGATCGGAAACTCCCCTTCCCCGGGATCTCAGATTGGGTCAAGGTCCGGACTTAAATCCACCCACCCAGATACAAACGATCTTTTCCACATTAGGCAAGCACCCTAAGAGACAGTACATCACTATTGGGCCAGATTCCTCCTTGTAATGAACAAGGTCAAGGACTGTCGCGAGGAAGACGCAATTTTGTTCTTTTGCAACAATTGCATGGACAAGGCTATCCTCAACGCCATAAGTCGCCGTGACATAGCACACTTCGCTGACTTGGCGGCCATAGTACGGAAGTACTGTGCGATGGAAAGCTCCTGGAAAACCCAAACATGATTTTGGGACAATCCGGCTCTGACAAAACTCCCAGTCCGAACTAAAAGGGTGCACTCTCATAAGTCGCCTGACTCAATTACAAAGAAGCAAAAACCCACTACAGGGCATGGAACCGTATTGGAGGGATGGCTTAACGGCCCCTGCAAATTCATAGTACAACGGATACCATATCAACACATAGCCTTAGAGCATGTTGGGTACTCCGACAGGTGGCCAAGAGCGGTGAGGATCTCCTCATCCAAAACACTCCAGAACACCCTCCCGTGGATAACAATACAGTATTAACAGTCTTCGAGACCTTCGCCTCAAATAATAGGCGTAAGAGAGCACTCCGCAGCCTTGCCGAAGTCTGCCACGTGGCAGCAATAAATCTATGGAGCGACACAGCCATTACTTTCAATGCCAGTGACGAACCTAAATTCCGAACAGCCCGAGCACCAGCTGCTTTGGTCCTCAGTCCAATTGTGGACGGCTTTCGGCTCACTAAAGTGCTCATGGGCGGCGACAGCGGATTAAACCTCATTTATGAGGAGACTCTTCAAAAAATGGAAATAGACAGCAACCATATTGAGCAAAGCACCATGACCTTCCGAGGAATCATCCCTAGTCGGGAGGAATGTTGCGCTGGGAAAATCACACTAGATGTGGTATTCGGCACTCCGGAGAATTACAGGTCCGAAGAAATCACATACCAAGTGGCCCCGTTCAATAGCGGATACCACGCCCTTCTAGGGCGGGAGGCATTCTCGATTTTTCAAGCCATACCCCATTACGGGTACATGAAGCTCAAAATGCCCGGACCCAATGGAATCATCACTCTAGCTAGTGATCCGGACATAGCACTCCGCGCCGAGAACAAAACAGCCGCACTGGCCCTCGAGGCATTATCCGAAGCCCTTGTGGCGGAGGAGTTAACCGCGCTGCGCTCCATAGTGGACAGGGACGACGTGATACTAGACAAAAGATCCAAGTTCACCTCCTTTAAACCAGCAGATGAAATAGTCAAATTCCAAGTCCATCCAACAGACCCCACAAAAACCGCGTCCATTGGGGCACAATTAAACCCCACCGTAGACGCCGCACTACGGGAGTTCCTGCGCGAGAATTGGGACATATTCGCCTGGCATCCTTTAGACATGCCAGGAATCCCAGGCAGGCTAGCCGAGTATAGCCTTAACATTCTAAAAGGATTCAGGCCGGTCAAGCAGACTCTTCGGTGTTTCTCTGAACCTAAGCGACAAGCCATGGGAGAGGAGCTAGCCAAATTACTAGAGGCCGGATTCATTAGAGAAATAAAGCATCCGGACTGGCTAGCAAACCTGGTGAAGGTGCCAAAGAAGGACAAATCTTGGCGCCTATGCGTCGACTTCAAGGACTTTAATAAGGCTTGCCCAAAGGATCCCTTCCCCCTCCCTCGCATCGATCAAATTATCGATGCTACCGCAGGACACGACTCATTGTGCTTCCTCGACGCATACTCCGGTTACCACCAAATTAAGATGGCGGAGTCCGACCAAGCCGCAAGGGCATTCATCACACCATACGGCCCCTTCTGTTTTAACACAATGCCCTTCGGGCTCAAAAACGCCGGCGCAACATATCAGTGCATGATTCAGACATGTCTGGAAAAGCAGTCCGGCAAAACAGTGGAGGCATACGTCGACGATGTGGTCGTTAAAACCAAACACGTCGACTCCTTAATAGATGACTTGAGGCTCATGTTCGACAATCTCCAAACATACGACATTAAGCTCAATCCGGAAAAATGCGTTTTTGGCGTACCCGCCGGAAAGCTCCTGGGCTTTATAGTCTCCAGCAGAGGAATTGAAGCAAATCCGGCCAAAATCCGGGCCCTGTCGCAGTTGGCTATCCCAACGGACCTCAAGCAAATCCAGAAGTTAACTGGATGTGTGGCAGCTTTAAGCCGCTTTATCTCCTGACTAGGAGAAAAGGCATTCCCCCTTTATTGCTTTCTTCGGCGCACCGAACACTTCGAGTGGACGGATGCAGCCACGGCCGAACTGGAAGAAATAAAAGCCATCCTGGCCACCAACCCAATCTTGGCCGCGCCAAATGTTAGCGAACCAATGTTGTTATATATAGCGGCAACTCACCAAGTTGTAAGCGCAGTGCTCGTCGTCGAACAAGAGATGGACGGACATAAATTCCCACTTCAAAAGCTGGTATATTATGTACCCACCGTCCTCACTCCATGCAAATCACGGTACCCACATTATTAAAAGATAGCATACGCGGTATTCATAGCATCCCGGAAATTACGACACTACTTTCAAGAGTGTTCAATTACGGTGGCCTCCGAAGTGCCACTCAACGACATAATAAACAACCGTGATGCCACGGGCCAGATTGCCAAAAGGGCTATCGAGCTCCTCCCGTTCGACATAACATATAAACCACGGCCAGCCATTAAGTCACAAGTACTGGCCGATTTCGTAGCCGGATGGACAGAAGCCGAACTCCCTAAAGAGTATGGCGCATACTCCAATTGGATCATGCACTTCGACGGCTCTAAAATGCTAGCTGGTCTGGGGGCTGGCG
Organism: Triticum urartu; assembly: GCF_056163025.1. Classification (NCBI taxonomy): domain Eukaryota; kingdom Viridiplantae; phylum Streptophyta; class Magnoliopsida; order Poales; family Poaceae; genus Triticum; species Triticum urartu. Next base: position 137,696,065 of record NC_141877.1, on the reverse strand, counting down.
TCGTCCTGACGAACCCCACCGGAGATACAGTGCAATATGTATTCCAAATACTATATACAGAATCCAATAATGCAGCCGAATACGAGGCCCTATTGCACGGTCTTCGGAAGGCAGTTTCCATGGGCATTCAACGCCTGGAGGTGCGTGGGGACTCAAACCTCGCAATATCCCAAATAAATGGAGACTTTGATGCCAATGATCCAAAAATGACGGCATATCGCAATGCAATCCTCAAAATGTCAGCTCGGTTCAAGGGGCTTGAATTCCACCATGTGGCTCAAGAAAACAACTAGGCGGCGGACATCCTCGCCCGTATCAGCGCTAAACGCAACCATATCCCACCTAACATCTTCCTGGAAAAACTGTTTAAACCATACGTGGTATGGGAAGCGGACACCGGCAACAATAGTCCGGACCCGGCCACAACCCCAGATACCGAACACTCTGACACAATCAGAGGCTCTATCATCGAAATAATACCTTCAACCCATGTAATAATGACCGTCATCGCACTATGGACAGAACCATTCCTGGCCTACCTAACCAGGCAGGAACTACCCGAGGACCAAAATGAGGCACGCTGCATAGTGCGGCGATCTAAAGCCTACAAGGTCCACGAGGAAGAGCTTTATAATAAAAGCACTACCGGAGTCCTTCAAAGGTGCATCTCCGAAGACGAAGGGCGGAAGCTTTTGGCAGAAATCCATGCCGGACTCGGCGGCCATCATGCCGCAGCCCGGGCACTTGTAAGCAAGGCCTTCCATACAGGTTTCTATTGGCCGACGGCCCGGGCAGATGCGCAGCATCTGGTCTAGCATTGCGTCGGTTGCCAGCTCTTTGCAAACCAAAGCCATATGCCGCCTACCGCTCTCCAAACTATCCCCATTACTTGGCCCTTTGCGGTCTGGGGGCTTGATATGGTCGGACCCCTTAAAGGGGGAACCCATAAGAAAAAATACTTATTGGTCATGGTGGATAAATTCACCAAATGGATAGAAGCCAAACCTGTCAAAACAGCTAAATCCGGACCGGTGATAGACTTCATATCCGGGGTCGTACACCATTATGGCGTCCCCCACAGCATCATCACTGACAATGGCACGAGCTTTACAGCCGACGAGGTGAAACTTTGGTGCAGCAACATGGGCATCAAGCTCGATTATGCTTCTGTCTATCACCCGCAAACTAACGGTCAAGTTGAGTGAGCGAATGGTCTTATCATGAGCGGCATTTAACCCAGATTAGTGCGGTCCTTAAAGGAGTCAAACACGCACTCGGTAGAGGAGCTCGACTCCGTACTATGGGGGCTGCGGACCACGCCGAATCGCACTACCGGATACACACCGTTCTTTATGGTGTACGGCGCAGAGGCGGTTCTGCCTTGCGACATAATTCATGACTCACCTCGAGTGCGCATGTACGAATAAAAAGAGGCCGAGCTTGATCGGTAGGACAGTTTGGACGCCCTGGAGGAGGAGCGCGACGTGTCAAAGGCCCGTTCCGCATTCTATCAGCAAGAGGCTCGAAGGTATCAAAGCAGAGAAGTACGGGCCAAAACCTATAACGTTGGCGAACTAGTTCTACGCCTGCCGGAGAAGAAAAAGAACAAGCTCAAGCCCAAATGGGAGGGTCCCTTCATTATTGACCAGGTTCTAACCGGTGGAGCGTACCGTCTGCGGGATGCATCGGATAATCAACTCGAGCCAAACCCATGGAATGCAGCGAGACTCTGAAGATTCTACGCCTAGCGCCAAACTCTATGTTCGTCTCCTCACCTCCATCAATTTTTTTGCATATCTGTCTTTTCTCTCTTTCTCCCTTTTTACTGTCTTCAAGGCCCTTAAAGGCTATACTTGTGTCCTGGTTACACAATCTTGACGCGCTAACCGCGCTCATTATACCTGGGGGCTTCTTATACAGAAGCTTAATCTAACTATTTTCCTAGGCTTTACGTCCCATACATGTGTTATTCTTCCGCATGTACCTTTTTTCGCCATTATATGCATCGATATGACTTAAGTTTTGGCCAACCTGGGTTGCCTGGCTCTTGTATTTATGCCCTACGTTCCCGTTAATTCAGCTAGGGCATGAGGGGAGCACCTCTGCGATTGTTACTGCCGGGTCAGCCGGATGTGTACCTCAGACTGGGTGAAGCCAAAAGCTAGCGTTCTTAAGGGAATATTCGGTCAGTGAAAAAAAGATGACTTTTATCTAATTTGAAACATGCCCCCAGATGTTTATATCCTGCGTCTCATTTCGCAATTCGGACATGCACATTAGGGCCTGCGTACCCAGGGAAAGGAACCCTTAACGGAACTATTCTCCCTGGAAGATGTTTCTTACTACCCATGTAATATAACATAACTAGTTGGGTAGTTGTCTGTTCAAGCACTAATGACCCCTACACCTGGTCTCCATGCATACCCCGGTTTTTACATAACCGAGCGGGTATTCAGATACACTCTAGACTATCGGGTCCAGAGGTCGAAGCAAAAAGGTCCGCCGTGACAAATGATTTACAATCCGGCTAGGGACATTACATATGTCCCTTGAATTACATAGTCGCTAAGACTGATTCAATTCTTCTTCTATACCATCCAACATGCTGTCTAGCCTACAATCCTGTTGGGAATACTTTGCGGCTAATTCTACTTGATCATACACTAAACTGACGGGGATCTCTTTCCCATCAGGCCCCACAGGTCCGACCTCGGCCATGTGGTTCGGGTCCGCTTTGGTATAGCGCGTCTTCACCATAGCCCAGGCTTCCCTTGCACCTTGTCGGCAGGCGGATATCTTCCATAATCGGAAGCGCCGCCGCGCTCCCTTGAGCTTCTCTATAAGCTCCCCTATGCCTCCGGGCGGGGACGCGGATGGCCACAAGGCTTGGGCAATACCCTACTTCACCTGTCGAACTTGTTCGTGCAGTTGTGAGAGCTCTGGTAGAAGATCACCCGAAGACCCGGGCATCTCCTCCACGGGATGACCCGTCAGCATACCTGCAGACATAACTCTGTTAGCCGGCTTCTTCGCCGAACTCCTTTAAAAGTTCATTCAAGCACTTACTAAAAATACCGCGCCGAAGCCGTTTATTCTCCTTCACGGAGTCCGCAAGCTGGGCTCGGACATCTTTCAGTTCCACGCCCAGCCGGATATTGGCATCTTGGAGATCCTTTTTCTCCTGCCTGACTCGCGTAAGCACGCGCTCGCCAGCATTTCGCTGTCGATCATCACGTGCCGCATCCACCGCCACGGCCTCTGGGGCCACCTGCAACATCTATTGTTAGATTTGCATACATGCCGCATACTACCTGGTACCCGTATTCTTTGCAATGGAAACAAGTGTTACCAGAGGGACCCTTCCCGGACTCCTCCAACGCGGCAACAGCGGCCCCTAGCTGGCCTTGCACTCGTCCAGCTCTTGAGACAATTGGGAATTCTTCTCTGTAAGAACCTGCACAAATAATGATCCTTAAATCAGTTGTGTCAACTGTTTCAAGTCTCGGGGGCTACTGATACATATAATCGTTAGATTTGCCTACCCGTATATCCCTTACATATTGGTCCGTGGCTCTGGCTAGACCATTTTGAGCGGCACGGATGTACGCGTCTTCGGAATTGAAGGCATCAAATGCCTCTGGCAAGAAACAAGCGTCACGAAGCACGGCCCGGCGCCGCCTGTGATTCATGGCGCTCTCCACTTCGTAATTTGTAGCGGATAGTCTGTCTGCATCCTCTGTAGGAGGAACACCCGGCGTCTGCCCCACGTTAGCTTCCGCCTCTATGTCCGGCTCTGGAGCCCGACTGGTCGAGGCGTGATCGGCAACCTCTCCGGATATAGTCCGCCCAGCGTTTTTTCTGCTAGGAAACATGGACGTCATTATATTTTAAAGACGACAACCACGGAGTGAGGTTTTGTGTCATACCTCTGTGCCGGCATCTCCGTCCTGACTGCCTTCCTTTTTGGCCTACCCGGCTTCGGTGCCTCTTGTTGGCGAGTTGCTGCGGGTTCGGCACGGCGTCCCGAAGGCCTTCCCTGTAAAACACCATATGTGTATAGTAGGTGAAGTGCATAAAAGGGGATCCTTTTTGGGAGTTGGGACTTTGGTTTTCCTTACATGCGATGCAGGGAATAGTCTAGGATAGTCAGCCGTTATGGACAGGACACCATGGCATCATCGCAGCTCAATTGATAGAATTGCCTGTCTATCAGCTCCACGAATATGTCCGGATCCTCTTCGAGTCCGGGATCGAGGGCCCGGTCAGGGTCCTCCGGTTGTGGAGGTGGGCTGATGACCTCCCGTACAGCTTTTCGCAGTTCCTGCCGTGAAATGGCAAGGTGAGTACCTACGACGAAGAATGCGGGAAGGTTGGGAGTAAAGAGGTACAACTCACCCGGCTTGGAGGGTTGTACATGGAGAATCCATCCCGTGGCTTAATACGGATGAACTCCTCTTCCTCTCCCTTGAACAACTCGGACAAAATTTTGGCTAAAGCAGCAGCGGAGTCCGGTCCCTTGCGCCCGCAACGGGTGGCATCATCTTCCCTGTTAAAACACCACAAGGGGTGCCCTCGATATTGAAGTGGTTGCACCCCCCCGCATTATGCATATTGACATAACCTCGATTATTGTCAATCCTGATTGAGCCAGCTCTTTAATCCGGTTCATCAGGCAAAAGACTTCTCCGTTGTCTTCCTCCTGGGGGCTCCGCGGGCGCCAGCTTCGGTGTTTCTTCAGAGGAGCATTGTTGAACTCAGGAAGACCCCGCCGAACAGGGTCTGGAAGGGGGACGTCCTCCATGTAAAACCACTCCGAAGGCCAGTCTTTGGACGTCTTCTTCGGAGTACCGGACATGTATCCGGTCTCGAGGATGCGCCATATTTCGGCTCCACCCACTTGATAAAGTGACCCCTTCTGTGTGCGGGGCACAAGGCAGAATAGCCTTTTCCACAACTCAAAATGAGCCTCGCAGCCCAAAAACAGCTAACAAAGGGCAACATAACCGGCGATGTGTAATATGGAAGCAGGGGTGAAATTATGCAGCTGGAGGCCGTAAAACTCTAGGAGCCCGCGGAGGAACGGATGAATTGGAAATCTGAGCCCCCTTAGTAAGTAAGGGACAAGGCATACCCGCTCCCCCTTAGAGGGACTGGGGAAGCTCTCCGCTTGCTCCCCGCCATTATAGATGGCGAGCCCGGCTCGAACGGGGACCATATACGCTGGAGGGAGAAATCCCTGGGTCTGCAACTCTACTAATCAGCTGTGCGGGACGGAACACTTCTCCCAATCACCGGGCTTATGGCTACGGGAGCGAGAGGAGGAGCTGCGGTGGCCGGCCATGATGGAATGGATTTTTCCGAGCGCGTTTCGATGGATTCTTGTCGTGGGAGGATGGTGTGGATTGGAACTAAGAATCCCCATCCCTTTAATAGACGATTTATTTACCTGGCTAGGGGGGCGAATGTAAAAACACCCTGGCTCCTCGCATTCGCTCGACGCGTGGAAGATAGCCCTTACTGGGCGTAGAAGCCAAGAAGTCTAACATTTATGGGAGCCGGACACTACTTAGCAGATATTCAGGATTATGAGAAGAACCTGCCTTGCAATGCCGAAGACAATACTGCGCGCCGGACTCATCGTCATTGAAGCCTGGTTCAGGGGCTACTGAGGGAGTCCTGGATTACGGGGTCTCCGAACAGCTGGACTATATCCTTTAGTCGGACTGTTGAACTATGAAGATGCAGGATCGAATACTTCATCCCGTGTCCGGATGGGACTCTCCTTGGCGTGGAAGGCAAGCTAGGCAATACGGATATGTAGATCTCCTCCCTTGTAACTGACTCTGTGTAACCCTAGCCCTCTCCGGTGTCTATATAAACTGGAGGGTTTAGTCCGTAGGACAACAGACAATCATACCATAGGCTAGCTTCTAGGATTTAGCCTCTACGATCTCGTGGTAGATCAACTCTTGTAATACTCCTATCATCAGGAACAATTAAGCAGGACGTAGGGTATTACCTCCTTCAAGAGGGCCCGAACCTGGGTAAACATCGTGTCCCCTGCCTCCTATTACCATCCGCCTTAGACGTACAGTTCGGGACCCCCTACCCGAGATCCGCCGGTTTTGACACTGACACCGACCTCCCCTAGTTCAGCCGCATTCGCCCGACGTCTTCGTCACCTTCGCCGACCACCAGAACCGCCATCGCCACCGTCGCCCAAGCCGCCGTCGTCCATCGTCGCCGCTGTAAGCCACCGGATCCCCCCTCCACCATTCGATATGCAGTCTACAGCGTATATTAGAAGTAGTGAAGGGTTAGGTTTCTTAGATTAGATTGGTTTTAGTTTTGGTTTTATTCCGGTTTTGTTCCTGGTTTAGTTAGACCGACCCTATCGGTTTTTTGTATTAACCCGTACGCGTATTAGCCTATTCAACGCATGCGCACTGTTTAGTTTTAGAACGCTCACTGTTTCGGCCCGTTAGCGTGTTAGTTGTTTTTAGTTTTAATTTAGTTTCTATTTTTAAAACACAATAGTTCCAACCTTGAAAAATCTATATCTTTTAGGTTATTTAATTATTTTTGTTCATTCTTTTTTTTGTTAGTTTACAAATTTCCTATAGTTTCTGTAGAAAATAGTTTCGGCCATGTTTTAGTTTTTAAAAATTGTTTTATATTAGTTTTAGTCAGATTGGTATTTTTGCTATAAATTGAGCTAGATTTAATATTTTTAGGTGATTCTTTTTGTCACTGCTTTGTTTTGACCTTGCATAGCGGTAGGATTAATTTGGGTATTTATAGATTTTATTAAAAATAGTTTTACTCGAAAATAAGTTGTTCTATTTTTTTAGCTTGCTGCTGTTTTTTGTTGTTCTAGTTATTTTAAAATTTTATTTTACCTTTGTTTCTTTTTATTTCAGATTTGTTTCTGTTGTTTCAGAACGTGAACTTTTATTTACAAAAAAATAAAATGTTTATTTTATATTCTTGCTAGTTGTTGGTTTGGAGTTCTTCGAGTTTTCTTTGGTTTTGGTTTGATTGCTTTTGTGTGATTTATGTTAGCATGTTGTTATGTTAATGTGATTGCATGTTTGTATGCTTATATGATTATTGTTTGCTTCAATAGAATTTCCGGAGTGTGAAGCTTAGTATCACGAGTCACTAGCGTTTGAAGACCGTCAGCCAGGCAAGTCATTTGATCATGTTTTACAATACCTATGATTCTGTTGCATTAGAATTCTTTCCCCCCCCCCACCATGCATGCAGTAGGAGAATTTTAAGTTATGTTCTTTAGTAGTATCATGAGGTAGGATGAACTCAATTCCCCTTGTTACCATTGCCCGGGACAATGTAGTTTATTTTGCTATGCTCGTAGACGGGGTTGGTTGAGAGATTCATAAGGGAGATGTGAGAGAAAAGATGATGACAACCCCATGACTTCAAGCTCAAGATGGACTTAAAATTCACTACTGGGTGGAGGACGGTTGACGGGCACCCTGGAGAAACCAGCTGTAACACCCACAATGCGGCTATATCTCCCACGTGTCGGGGCACGACTTAGAGGCATAGCCGCATGGTAGGTTTGTCGCAAGAGGGGTAATCTTCACACAATCCCATGTACTGAATAGAAAAGGATAAAGAATTGGCTTACAATCGCCACTTCACACAAATACAAGGTAAACATACATCATCCAGAATACAATCAAGGTCCGACTACGGAACAAAAATAAAAGAAGACAACCCCAAATGCTAGATCCCCGATCGCCCCAACTGGGCTCCTCTACTGATCATCCGGAAAAGAAACATAGCAACGAAAAAGATCTTCATCGAGCTCCCACTTGAGCATGGGTAGCGTCACCTGCACTAGTATCATCAGCTCCTGCAACTGTTTGGAAGTATCTGTGAGTCACGAGGACTCAGCAATCTCACACCCGCGAGATCAAGACTATTTAAGCTTATGGGTAGGAAAGGGTAGTGAGGTGGAGCTGCAGCAAGCACTAAGCATATATAGTGGCTAACAAACGGAAATAACAGCGAGACGAGAAGCAACGCAACGGTCGTGAACTAGAAGTGATTCTAAAACTACTTACGTTCAAACATCACTCCAAAGCCGTGTTCACTTCCTAGACTCCTCCGGAAAGAGACCATCACAGCTACACACGCGGTTGATGCATTTTAATTAAGTTAAGTGTCAAGTTCTCTACAACCGGACATTAACAAATTCCCATCTTCCCATAACCGCGGGCATGGCTTTCGAAAGTTCAACACCCTGCAGGGGTGTCCCAACTTAGCCCATCACAAGCTCTCACGGTCAACGAAGGATATTCCTTCTCCCGGGAAGACCCGATCAGTCTCGGAATCCCGGTTACAAGACATTTCGACAATGGTAAAACAAGACCAGCAAGGCCACCCGATGTGCCGACAATCCCGATAGGAGTCGCAGGTATCTCGTTCTCAGGGCAACACCGGATGAGATAGGCTACGAGTAAAACCAACCCTCGAGTTTCCTCGAGGTGGCCCCGCAGGTGGCTCGGTTCGGACCAACACTTAGAGAAGCACTGGCCCGGGGGGGTTAAAATAACGATGACCCTCGGGTTGGCCGACCCAAGGGAAGGGTAATAGGTTGTTAGGCAAATGCAAAACAAAGGTTGGGCCTTGGTGCAGGAGTTTTATTCAAAGCGAACTGTCAAGGGGTTCCCATAACACCCAACCGCATAAGGAACACAAAATCAAGGAACATAACACTGGTATGACGGAAACTAGGGCGGCAAGAGTGGAACAAAACACCAGGCATAAGGCCGAGCCTTCCACCCTTTACCAAGTGTATAGATGCATTAAATTAAATAAGAGATATTGTGATATCCCAACATATCCATATTCCAACATGGAACAACCTTCAACTTCACCTGCAACGAGCAACGCTATAAGAGGGGCTGAGAAAAAGCGGTAACATAGCCAAACAATGGTTTGCTTGGAAGGTGGGTTAGAGGCTTGACATGGCAATATGGGAGGCATGATATAACAAATGGTTGGTAGCGCGACATAGCAATAGAGCGAACAACTAGCAAGCAAAGATAGAAGTGATTTCGAGCCGGGGCGTTACACCAGCGGATGGCCGGGATGCATGGAGCCATGACATCTTGTGGAAAGCTTCACCTAGCCACGAAGAGACGGATGGATACACCTTGACCGGAAGCTTACCTGTGCAGCCGCAAGCCATTATGGGCTCTGGCTAGGTTGACCTTAGGCGTGACTCTGGACGGACCGTGCCAGCAGATGTAGAAGAACGGTAGGACATGGATGGGCACCGATAGTGCCCAGAGAAACTCTACGGAAGACCCTGTTTCGTTCGTCCCATCTTCAAACACCAGGCAGTGCGAGGACATAAAGGAGGGAACGAATCTTGCGGGTAAAGTGCACAAGACTCTGCAGAGTAACAACCTAATCGATTAGCCGTGTCCCCGGTTAAGGACAAATGAGCCTCTGGAAATTGGAGTATTTCGAAAATCTCAACACCGAACATAATTAATTAATTGATGGGTTATTAATAATTTCGGGTATGAGACACTGGTTGGCGGAACCATCTCATTAACAACCAACATTTTGTAGTAATTGCAAGCAAGTCCTTTGTTGTAGGGAAAAACTGGCTTTTTCACAAAAACATAAAACTTAGAGCCCCACAGCCAAATTGCATATAGTGTTAGTATTATTAATTTTTGTTCCCTCTATGACTTGCCGGCATATTCAAAATGCTGACCTACATGGCTGCAACGTCTCATGTTGCAGAGGAGTTTTCTGACTTGGAGTGAGGCTACGATCTACGCTTCCGCAGGTTTATTTACTTTATTTCTCATGAGTTGGCCTTCGGCCGAATTTATTATGATGTAATAAAGACTCAATATGAGAAACGTGTAATAAATTTATATCCAAAATCCTTGTGCATCCAAAATCCTTTAAACCAGTTTTGCCACATCAGTCCACCATACCTACCTATATGTGGTATTCTTTTGCTGTTCTAAACAAATTTGTATGTGCCATCTCTAATTTTCAAAATAAAATTTCTCTTTTGTGTGCTCGTACCGCTTATGAATCGGTAGGGGGTGGCTAATATATTTCCATGCTAGATATGTTATTCTCATGATGAGTGTTTATTCACTTGTCATTGCACGAGAGTAAGGCAAAGGTATTAGGGATGCCCAGTCCCGAAATGTAAAATGAATTTTCTTTATGTTGTCAAATAATAAATTCCTTGGAAAGTGTTGGTATAGAAAGCACCCGTGGATACGACTAGCCATGGAAAGTGAAAGTATGGTTGAAAAAGGAGTAAACTTTAATTTCTATTTGGGAACCACCTATGATATATCTAGCATGGAAAGTATTGGGAACTACTCGATCATTCTCGTTGACAGGAAAAGCATGCCTCCCAAAATGTTTTTATCTCTATGTTTTTTCGCTTTGAGCTCTAGCACCTCTACAAATCCCTATTTCCCTCTGCGAAGGGCCTTTCTTTTACTTTATGCTTTTTTATTTTTTATTTGAGTCTCCATCTTCTCTTATAAAGCACCAACTAAGGGGCACTATGATCGTTCTTGAGCATTGGGTGTAGCTAATATGCGAGTGTGTTCCATGAATGGATCAATGATTGAGCATGATGGGCTAGGGATAACTTATTTAGCGTTGATATTTTGAAAGACATGGTTGCTTCATGATATGCTTGAGTATTTAAGTCTCATGTAAAAACTAGACTATTGCTTAGAACCATAAAAAAGTCCAAATGCCCATGCTATAAAGAAAAGAATATGAGATGAGCATGTTAGGCAGCATTCCACATCAAAATCTATGTTTTTATCATTTACCTACTTGAGGATGAGTAGGAATTAAGCGTGGGGATGCTGATACGTATCCAATGTATCTATAACTTTTGATTGTTCCATGCAGTTATATTATCATTCTTGGATGTTTTATAATCATTTTATAGTCATTTTATATCATTTTTTGTAATAACCTATTGACATAGTGCCAAGTGCCAGTTGTTGTTTTCTGCATGTTTTTTTACATCACAGGAAATCAATATCAAACATAGTCTTTTGTGGATTTTTTTGGACCAAAAGACATCCAGTGGGCTGGAGAAGCACCCGGGGGGTGCTCCGAGGGGAGCACAACCCACCAGGGCGCGCCTGGAGGCCCAGGCACGCCCTGGTGGGTTGTGCCCACCTCGGTTGCCTCCCGAACCGCATCTTTACTATATAAATACCACAATATTCCAGAAACCCTAAGGGAGTCGACGAAAATCAATTCCAGCCACCGCAAATTCCAGAAACACCAGATCCAATCTAGACACTGATGTCTACTACACAACCTTCTTCTTGTAGACGTTGTTGGGCCTCCAAGTGTAGAGGTATGTAGGACAGTAGCAAATTTCCCTCAAGTGGATGACCTAAGTTTTATTAATCCGTGGTAGGCGTAGGATGAAGATGGTCTCCCTCAAACAACCCTGCAACCAAATAGCAAAGAGTCTCTTGTGTCCCCAACACACCCAATACAATGGTAAATTGTATAGGTGCACTAGTTCGGCGAAGAGATGGTGATACAAGTGCAATATGGATGGTAGATATAGGTTTTTGTAATCTGAAAATATTAAAGCATCAAGGTAGCAAGTGGTAAAAGTGAGCGTAAACGGTATTGCAATGCGTTGAAACAAGGCCTAGGGTTCATACTTTCACTAGTGCAAGTTCTCTCAACAATAATAACATAATTGGATCATATAACTATCCCTCAACATGCAACAAAGAGTCACTCCAAAGTCACTAATAGTGGAGAACAAACGAAGAGATTATTGTAGGGTACGAAACCACATCAAAGTTATTCTTTCTGATCGATCTATTCAAGAGTCTGTAGTAAAATAACACGAAGCTATTCTTTTTCGTTCAATCTATTATAGAGTTCATACTAGAATAACTCCTTAAGACACAAATCAACCAAAACCCTAATGTCACCTAGATACTCCAATGTCACCACAAGTATCCGCGGGTATGATTATACGATATGCATCACACAATCTCAGATTCATCTATTCAACCAACACAAAGAATTTCAAAGAGTGCCCCAAAGTTTCCACCGGAGAGTCAAGACGAAAACGTGTGCCAACCCCTATGCATAAGTTCACGAGGTCACGGAACTCGCAAGTTGATCACCAAAACATACATCAAATAGATCACGTGATATCCCATTGTCACCACAGATAAGCACATGCAAGACATACACCAAGTGTTCTCAAATCCTTAAAGACTCAATCCGATAAGATAACTTCAAAGGGAAAACTCAATCCATTGCAAGAGAGTAGAGGGGGAGAAACATCATAAGATCCAACTATAATAGCAAAGCTCACGATACATCAAGATCGTGCCGAATCAAGAACACGAGAGAGTGACAGAGAGATCCAACACATAGCTACTGGTACATACCCTCAGCCCCGAGGGAGAACTACTCCCTCCTCATCATGGAGAGCACCGGGATGATGAAGATGGCCATCGGAGAGGGATTCCTCCCTCCGGCAGGGTGCCGAAACGGGTATAGATTGGTTTTCGGTGGCTACAGAGGCTTGCGGCGGCGGAACTCCCGATCTAGGTTATTTTTTGGAGGTTTCAGTATATATAAGAGGTCACTACAAAAATACACTTCCGTGTTGATATGTGTTTGTCATAGTAGGTCACGTTTTCTGTCATGCATGTACATCCATGACAATTTTATGACAGAGTCAAGATAGTCATATGTGTGCTATCGTAGAAGTGTTCCATGACATTACCAAAAATATCATCACGGAAGTGTCCACTTCCATGACGATAAATCGTGCGTCACAGAAGTGCTTTCGTCAAGGGTGACCGACACGTGGCATCCATCGTAACGGAATTTCCTTAAGCTATCGGGTCCGGTTTTGGATCCGATAACCCGTTAACAGCCCCGACCAATGGGGATTTTCCACGTGTCAAATCATCATTGGCTGGAGGAAACACGTGTCGGCTCACTGTTGGGACAGATGTCATCCACTCATTGGACCCAAAGCGCCTATGATACGTCGACACGTGGCACGGCCCAACAGAGGCCCATTCCTGTGAAAAGGGTGGCCCGTTTGACTTGGTCAAAAGGTGGCAGGCCGGCCCACGGCAAGCCTGTTAACGGCCTATTCGCATATAGCCCATTTACAGCCCGCTAACCCAGGGCCCGTTTACGGCCTATCCGAATTAGGCCCAGTATCGTCATCTGGGCCATCCAATATAATTCTAGCCTGTTTTAACTTCTGGCCCATGTATGGCCCATGATGTCTTTCGGCCCATATGAGGCCCTTAGTAACTCTCGGCCCATTAACGGCCCGTGGTAAAACTGGCTCGTAATGAACAGTGTATCACTTTATGCCCCCATTAACGGCACGTGGAGAAACTGGCCCGTAATGAACAGTGTATCACTTTATACCCATTAACGGCCCATTATTCCATTGGGCTGTTTCCAGCCCATGTTATCTTTCGGGCTTCTCAGGGCCCATTTATTCTTGGGCTCATTTCCAGCACTCGTTTACTTATGGCCAGTTACTGTCATTTTCTGCTTGTGGGCCAAATTCAGCCCATGGTTACAGTCGGCCTGTTTGTGGCCCGTTAATATGTTGGGCCGTTTTCATAGCGTCATCAAATACGGCCGATTAACGACGGCCCGTTATGGTCGGCCCATGAACAGACAATTTCAGCTCTAGCCCATTTGCGGCCATAATATGTAGCGACCAGACCTCAAACAGTCTGATCTCTGTGCTCCGGTGTCATCCCTGGATCAGTAATGCTGACACCACACAGTACTCGAAGGATTTATAGCAGAGTAGCAATCACACACTTATTACATCGAGTGTCTCAAAAGAGAACTTATTACAATAAATATGGCTTAAGGCCATCTAATAACGATAACAGCGGAAGGCTTGGAAGATAAGTGAGTCCATCAACTCCAACGGCATCACTGAGTATAGAACCACGACCTAAAAACTACTTATTCGTCGTCTGAAAAGTCTGCAACATTAACGTTGCAGCCCGAGAACGGGCCAGCACATGGAATATGCTGGCAAGGTGACACATAGGGAGTAATGGAATGAAACAACTATACTATATGCATATTTGGCTGGTGGAAAGCTCTATGGTTACAGTTTTTGCGTAAAGCCAATTTTTCCCTACTTCAAAGGAATAAATTTAATTACTATCATGGTGGTTGTTAAACATTGAGAATGGTTGACAGCATTCTCAATCCCAATTAAGCATCATCAATTAACAAACCCAACAAAATTAACTTTTAGAGTAACATGTTGAGATTCACATGATAATCCAGGTACTAGATACTCAAGATGTCCATAATCGGGAACACGGCTAACCATGATTAGTTTATTACACTCTGCAGAGGTTTGCGCACTTTTCCCCACAAGACTTGATCGCCTCCGTTGGATTTCTCGCACTACATGGTGTTTGAGAAACGGATGACCAAGACACAGTCTTTCAGAAATGCTAGCACCTTATGATGGATAGACCGGTACACCTACTTTCCCCTACATCTTCTAGTCTACCCTGTAAGAGTTCGCACGACTTAATCAACTATGCCAGAGCCCATAATGGCTTGTGGCTGCACACGGAAGTTTCTAGTATGAATAACCTCATGATCCCTTTGAGCCTGGGTGGCGGTCCAAAAGAAAAACAGGCAAGTCCTGAAATACCCAGGTGCCTTAATCCACCCAGATGTGTGTTTAGGTTGCCACCTTAGATAAAACATTAATTAACAATCTCACATCTGTCATGGATATCACTCACCCAATCCACGTCTACTAGCATAGCATGGCATAACAAGCAAACGTAGAAATAACTCCCAAAGGTTTGATAATAAACAGGTAATAGGTACTACCTCATCTACTTCCCATCCCACAATTTAATTAGATCCTAATCATGCAATGTGTGAGGATTGATCTAATGCAATAAAACTGGGTTGTAGAAAAAGGTATGATCAAAATGTTACTTGCCTTGCTGATGATCCGCGAAACCTAGAGATTCAAAGTAACAGGCGGCGCACTCCGGGTATTCTATCGCAGACAAACAAACAAGCATACAATAAGTACTCATCTAATGCACAGGTAAAACTCAAATAGAAGATCTAACCAGAAAGTTCAACTTAAGAACCCTGGTTTGCAAAAAGAATCAAATCGAACAAAGTAAAAGAAATCAAACGGCGAAAGAAATCAACTTCGTTCTAGTCATCTGGATCTCAGTCAAATTTTACAGTAGCAAAAACTTGTTTAAGTTTATTATTCGGAAAGAGGGTTTCGAGACGAAACTCCAGGCGCTTGAATCGCCTGATTCCGATAAACGAGCGAAAAGTTATACTAAAACGAAAATCAGATCAGAAATCGCGATCAGAAAATAACCGCGGAAAATCCGACGAAAAAGAAAAACGACGAACAGATTAATCGTTAATTAACCTACTCGGAAAATAATTAAAATAATATTAAAATAAAAAAAAATTGAAAATAAAACCAACGAAAAAGAAAATAAATATTTAAAAAAAATCGGCACGGAAGTCGAGGCGGCGGCGAACCTCGGGCGGCGTGCAACTCCGGCGAGTCGGTGGCGGGTCCGGTGGTGGCGGGCTAGGGTTTCGGGCGCGGCGCGGTTATGGGCTGGGGCGCCGGGTGCCTCGCTATTTAAAGGCGCCCCCGGGCGGAGTCCCGCTCGGGTACGGCCCAAGTCGGTTTTTTTTAAATAATTACGCTCGGAATAAAAATAAAAAGAAATACTAAACGGACTCCAAAAATCATGAAATAAATTTTCCCGGGTTTCTAAAATCAAGCCCGATAAAGTGAACATTTATTTGGGCCCAAAATACAACTTTGAAAAACGCGTATTTTTCCTAAATTCAATTAAAAATACCGAAAAACTCCAAAATAAATCTTATTTGATTTTTTATTAAATCCTCAATATTTCTATATTTTGGGAAAGTCATTTTATTCCCTCTCTCATATTTTTGTAATAGAAATAATTGATGATAAAATAAATAAAATCAAATGATCCAGTTTACAAAATTTGAGAAAATTCAAATATGTAAATAACGAAATCCCCAACTCTCTCTGTGGGTTCTTGAGTTCCTTAGGATTTTCTAGGATCAAAACCAAAAGCAAAATAAAATATGATATGCATGATGATCTAATGTATAACATTCCAAATTGAAAATTTGGGATGTTACAAACCTACCCCCCTTAAGATGAATCTCGCCCTCGAGATTCGGGTTGGCTAGAAAATAGGTGAGGGTGGTCCTTGAGCAAACCTTCCTCTCGCTCCCAGGTGGCTTCATCCTCCGTGTGGTGGCTCCACTGAACTTTGCAAAACTTGATAACCTTGCTGCGAGTGACTCGGCTGGCAAACTCGAGAATCTTGACTGGTTTCTCCTCATAGGTCAAATTGTTATCCAACTGAATTGCTTCCAATGGCACTGTGTCTCTCAAAGGTATGTCAGCCATCTCCGCGTGACACTTCTTCAACTGAGAAACGTGGAACACATCATGAACTCCTGTCAATCCTTCTGGCAATTCCAACTTGTAGGCCACTTCTTCCATACGCTCCAAAACTCGATATGGCCCTACAAATCGTGGCGCTAACTTCCCCTTAACTCCAAAGCGCTTAATCCCTCGAAGTGGGGATACTCGAAGATAAGCTCTGTCTCCGACTTCGTAAACTGTCTCCTTGCGTTTAGAATCTGCGTAGCTCTTCTGCCTGGACTGGGCTACCTTGAGCCTATCGCGAATCAACTTCACCTTCTGTTCAAACTCTTTAATCAGATTTGGTCCAAACAACTGGCGGTCTCCAACTTCGTCCCATGACAACGGTGTCCTGCACCTCCTTCCGTACAGAGCTTCGAAAGGGGCCATCTTCAAACTGGTCTGATAGCTATTATTGTAAGAGAACTCTGCATATGGCAAATTATCGTCGCAACTAGATCCATAATCTAGCACACAAGCTCTCAGCATATCCTCCAAAATCTGATTGACTCTCTCGGTCTGTCCATCTGTCTGCGGATGAAAAGCTGTACTAAATTCTAGCCTAGTACCCAAAGTCTCATGCAACTGCTTCCAGAACTTTGAGGTAAACTGGGTTCCTCTATCTGATACGATGCTCCTCGGAACTCCATGCAAACATACGATCCTGGTCATGTATATCTTTGCCAACTTAGAACTGGTGTAAGTGGTCTTTACTGGGATGAAATGAGCTACCTTCGTCAATCGATCAACTACAACCCAAATCGAGTCATAGCCTGAACGAGTCCTTGGTAATCCCGTGATAAAATCCATGCCTAGCTTATCCCACTTCCATTCGGGTATCGGCAATGGTTGCAACAATCCTGTTGGCTTCTGATGCTCTGCCTTTACTCTCTGACATACATCACAAACTGCTACATACTCCGCAATATCCTTCTTCATTCCGGTCCACCAGAAAATATCCTTCAAATCCAAATACATCTTGGTATTTCCTGGGTGAATCGAATACGGTGAATCATGTGCCTCTTGCAGAATCAACTTTCTGATCTCCGGGTCATTGGGTACATAAACACGGTCTTCAAACCATAGGGTGTCGTGCTCATCCTCACAAAATCCTTTAGCTTTTCCTTGGCTCATTTTCTCTGTCATAGAAGCAATCTCCTTGTCAGATTTCTGAGCCTCTTTGATTTTGTCCATCAATGTTGACTGAATCTCCAATGCTGCCACATAGCCTCTCGGAACTATCTCCAAACATAGCTCATGAAGATCCTCGGCTAACTCCTTTGGTATTTCTCCCGTCATTAGTGTATTGACATGACTCTTACGGCTCAATCCGTCAGCTACTACATTATCTTTTCCGGGATGGTAATGCAATCTCATATCATAATCCTTGATGAGCTCCAACCATCTTCTTTGTCTGAGGTTCAACTCCTTCTGCGTGAAAATGTACTTCAAACTCTTGTGATCCGTGTACACCTCACAATGATTTCCAATGAGGAAATGTCTCCATGTCTTCAATGCATGCACTACGGTTGCTAACTCCAAATCATGCGTGGCATAATTCAATTCGTGAGGCTTCAGTTGTCGTGAAGCATACGAAACAACTCTTCCCTCCTGCATAAGCACTGCTCCAAGTCCTCGACGTGAAGCGTCGCAATACACCTCATAATCCATGGTTTGATCTGGCAAAATCAACACTGGTGAGGTAACCAAACGGTTCTTCAATTCCTGGAAACTAGCCTCACACTCCTCAGTCCATTTGAACTTAGTATCCTTCTTCAGCAACTCCGTCATAGGCTTCGCAATCTTTGAGAAGTTCTCAATAAATCTCCGGTAGTATCCTGCGAGTCCCAGAAAACTCTGGATCTCTCCAACTGTTGTTGGTGCTTCCCAATTGGTCACAGTGATAACCTTGGTGGGGTCAACTACTATTCCTTCTCCGGATATAACATGTCCGAGGAATCCATCTTCCTTCAACCAAAACTCACATTTGCTGAACTTGGCATATAACTGATGTTCTCTGAGCTTCTCAAGTACGAATCGCAAATGTTCTTTATGCTCCTCTTCATTCTTTGAGAATACCAGAATATCATCGATGAAAACCACGGCAAACTTATCCAAAAACTCTATGAACACTTTGTTCATCATGTTCATAAAATAGGCAGGTGCGTTAGTCAGTCCAAATGACATAACGGTATACTCATACAGTCCATATCTTGTGGTGAATGCTGTCTTAGGTATGTCCTGCTCTCGAATCTTCAACTGATGGTACCCTGATCGCAAATCGATCTTGGAAAACACTTTAGCCCCTTGAAATCGATCAAACAGATCATTGATCATTGGTAGCGGGTACTTGTTTTTGATTGTTACTTCGTTCAATCCTCGATAATCAACAACCATTCTTAACGATCCATCCATCTTCTCCACTAGAAGTACTGGTGATCCCCAAGGCGAAGAACTTGGGCGAATTTAACCTTTATCTAGTAACTCCTCAATCTGCTTCTTAATTTCCACCAAATCTTTTGCGGGCATCCTGTATGGTCGCTTCGATATTGGCCTAGTGCCTGGCAAAAGCTCAACCAAAAACTCAATGTCTCTATCCGGTGGCATGCCTGGCAACTCTTCGGGAAATACATCAGGAAAATCATTTACCACTGGTACTTCCTCCTGCACAACTCCTGATAGGGAATTTACTTGTGTCCTGTTTGGCGCATGTCGGGATACATACTTGATCCTTCTTCCTTCTGGCGTTGTGAGCAAAATTGTCTTACTGGCGCAATCGATGTTTCCTCCATACATCGACAACCAATCCATACCGAGAATTACATCCAAACCTTGGGATTCCAGAATAATTAAATCCGTTGGGAAAACATGCCTTCCTATACTTAATGGCACTTGAAAACATCCTTGTCCGGCCATGTACTCTGCTCCTGGCGAGCTTACTAGCATAGGTGTTTTAAGAACCCTAGTGGGCAGGCTATACTTTTCCACAAATCCCCTTGATATGTATGAATGCGATGCACCAGTATCAAAAAGAACGAGTGCAGTAAATGACTTAACCAAAAACTTACCTATTACTGCATCAGGCTGAGTTTCAACCTCCTCCACATTAACGTGGTTCACCTGTCCCCTGTTGAAAGGGTTCGGCTTCTTTCCAGAGCTTCCATTGCCGTTTTGGCCTTCAGGACATTCATTGGCATAATGTCCGGTCTTGGAACACTTGAAACAGGTGACTTGACTCAGATCTCTCTTGGCTGGGGTTGATGGGGTGTTGTGGTTCTGTCCATTGCTTCCTCCATTCCCGTTACTATTCTTGGTGCCATTGTGATTGTGCGAGCTACCTACTCCATGGGTATGCTGAAAATGTTCTCCTGGTCTAGGGGTAAAGCGTGGCTTCTGCTGAGCTCCTGAATTATACTTTCCTTGTCCATACTTCCTCTTGCGGTTCTCAATTTGCTGTTGCTTCCCTTCAATCATAAGAGCACGGTCTACCAACTCCTGGTAGTTGTTGAAGGTGGCTACCATCAACTGCATACTCAACTCATCATTCAGTCCTTCCAGGAATTTCTCCTGCTTAGCTGCATCCGTAGCAACGTCATCTGGGGCATAATGTGCTAGCTTACTAAACTCCTCCACATACTGGCCAACTATCCGTCCTCCTTGGCGCAAGTTACGAAACTCACGCTTCTTCATGGCCATTGCTCCTGCTGAAACATGGGCAGTACGAAAAGCCTGCAGAAACTGGTCCCATGTGACAGTGTCGACTGGGAAGGTGGTTGTGAAATTCTCCCACCAGGATGTTGCGGGTCCTTCTAACTGATGTGCGGCAAACTTCACCTTCTCCGCATCTGTGCATCCTGCTGTGGTCAACTCCCTAGCTGTCTTGCGGAGCCAATCATCTGCTACTATCAGCTCGGTGCTACTGGAAAACACCGGCGGATTCAGCCTAAGAAAACGGGCTAAGTGGTCAACAGGTGGTGGTGGTGGTGGGTTGTTGTTGTTGTTCCCCTGATTCTGATTCTGAACTAGCAACTGCATCAAGGTGTTCTGCTGCTGGATCAACTGGGTGAGCTCCGGCGGAAAGGCAAATCCGGGGTCACATCTCGGAGGCATCTGAGGGTTTAGAAAAGATGAGATATAAGAATAGAGAGGGTCTAAAGAGAAAACACTACCCATATGCACATGAGGCAAAAGCAAACAATTCACTTCATTCAATCAAACAAAGGCATTCAATTGATCTAGCTATCGCAAGAGTGCTCGGACTACTAAATTTACATGGTGGCTACTGGTGAGGTGGTCTACTAGAAACATTCTACGGTTGTAGACTCCATGATATCGGCTCCAGCTTCATCAACATAGTCATCATCGCTACTATCTGCTTCCGAGTCAGTGCCGTCGATGATGATGTAGTCTTCTGGGCTAATCTCCTTGGGTTCTTCGTCTTCATCTACTGGTGTCGGGCCTCCCATAAATATTCCAATCTTCTTGATCAGGTCGTCATTCTTCTCCACCAATACTTCAATTTCTTCTTCATAATCTTCACGTGTAGCCTTGAGTTCTTCCTCCAGTTCCTTGATTCTAGTCTTAGTCTTCTTCAGATCTATCATGTCGGCGCACATCTGATTCTCCTGTCGTCGAATGTGATGGTTTAACTCCTGGATAAAAGCTGCAATTGATCTATCTTTCCTGGTGCTGATCATCTCCCAGTGTTCATCTCGGCGCCCACAAATCTGGTAGATAGTATCCTTGAGATCCTTGCGGTAGACTTCTCCAATGCGTCCCATGGCGATGTGAGCTGCCATACTCTTTCCTAGACTCCAAGTTGGTGCATCAAAAGAAAACTCTATGGGCTCAGTGACTGGCATGAATGTCCTTCCTGGAACTTGAACTTGAATCATCCAGCGCTCTTCTTCAGGTAAAGTGGCGTTGTAGGTTCCCGTGAAACTTGGTACTCCTATGTTCAGGTATCTAGTGACTTCCTTCAAGTGGCGTCCAAAGGGTGTATCTTCATCTGGTTGTGTGAACTTGTTCCTTGCATCCGCCATCCTAAAGAGTAGAAAAGATGAGAAGTCAGAAGAGAAGAGAGTGGGTAGTGATCTAGGTCTCTTAGCTTAGTGGTCGTGTCCTACAGTCAGCGTGTGCTCTGATACCATCTCTGTAGCGACCAGACCTCAAACAGTCTGATCTCTGTGCTCCGGTGTCATCCCTGGATCAGTAATGCTGACACCACATAGTACTCGAAGGATTTATAGCAGAGTAGCAATCACACACTTATTACATCGAGTGTCTCAAAAGAGAACTTATTACAATAAATATGGCTTAAGGCCATCTAATAGCGATAACAGCGGAAGGCTTGGAAGATAAGTGAGTCCATCAACTCCAACGGCATCACTGAGTATAGAACCACGACCTAAAAACTACTTATTCGTCGTCTGAAAAGTCTGCAACATTAACGTTGCAGCCCGAGAACGGGCCAGCACATGGAATATGCTGGCAAGGTGACACATAGGGAGTAATGGAATGAAACAACTATACTATATGCATATTTGGCTGGTGGAAAGCTCTATGGTTACAGTTTTTGCGTAAAGCCAATTTTTCCCTACTTCAAAGGAATAAATTTAATTACTATCATGGTGGTTGTTAAACATTGAGAATGGTTGACAGCATTCTCAATCCCAATTAAGCATCATCAATTAACAAACCCAACAAAATTAACTTTTAGAGTAACATGTTGAGATTAACATGATAATCCAGGTACTAGATACTCAAGATGTCCATAACCGGGAACACGGCTAACCATGATTAGTTTATTACACTCTGCAGAGGTTTGCGCACTTTTCCCCACAAGACTCGATCGCCTCCGTTGGATTTCTCGCACTACATGGTGTTTGAGAAACGGATGACCGAGACACAGTCTTTCAGAAATGCTAGCACCTTATGATGGATAGACCGGTACACCTACTTTCCCCTACATCTGCTAGTCTACCCTGTAAGAGTTCGCACGACTTAATCAACTATGCCAGAGCCCATAATGGCTTGTGGCTGCACACGGAAGTTTATAGTATGAATAATCTCATGATCCCTTTGAGCCTGGGTGGCGGTCCAAAAGAAAAACAGGCAAGTCCTGGAATACCCAGGTGCCTTAAGCCACCCAGATGTGTGTTTAGGTTGCCACCTTAGATAAACCATTAATTAACAATCTCACATCTGTCATGGATATCACTCACCCAATCCACGTCTACTAGCATAGCATGGCATAATAAGCAAACGTAGAAATAACTCCCAAAGGTTTGATAATAAACAGGTAATAGGTACTACCTCATCTACTTCCCATCCCACAATTTAATTAGATCCTAATCATGCAATGTGTGAGGATTGATCTAATGCAATAAAACTACGTTGTAGAAAAAGGTATGATCAAAATGTTACTTGCCTTGCTGATGATCCGCGAAACCTAGAGATTCAAAGTAACAAGCGGCGCACTCCGGGTATTCTATCGCAGACAAACAAACAAGCATACAATAAGTACTCATCTAATGCACAGGTAAAACTCAAATAGAAGATCTAACCAGAAAGTTCAACTTAAGAATCCTGGTTTGCAAAAAGAATCAAATCGAACAAAGCAAAAGAAATCAAACGGCGAAAGAAATCAACTTCGTTCTAGTAATCTGGATCTAAGTCAAATTTTACAGTAGCAAAAACTTGTTTAAGTTGATTATTCGGAAAGAGGGTTTCGAGACGAAACTCCAGGCGCTTGAATCGCCTGATTCCGATAAACGAGCGAAAAGTTATACTAAAACGAAAATCGGATCAGAAATCGCGATCAGAAAATAACCGCGGAAAATCCGACGAAAAAGAAAAATGACGAACAGATTAATCGTTAATTAACCTAATCATAAAATAATTAAAATAATTAAAATAATATTAAAATAAAAAAATTTGAAAATAAAACCGACGAAAAAGAAAATAAATATTTAAAAAAAAAATCGGCACGGAAGTCGAGTCGGCGGCGGGTCCGGCGGCGGCGGGCTAGGGTTTCGGGCGCGGCGCGGTTATGGGCTGGGGCGCCAGGTGCCTCGCTATTTAAAGGCGCCCGGGGCGGAGTCCCGCTCGGGTACGGCCTAAGTCGGTTTTTTTTAAAATAATTACGCTCGGAAGAAAAATAAAAAGAAATACTAAACTGACTCCACAAATCATGAAATAAATTTTCTCGGGTTTCTAAAATCAAGCCCGATAAAGTGAACATTTATTTGGGCCCAAAATACAACTTTGAAAAACGCGTATTTTTCCTAAATTCAATTAAAAATACCGAAAAACTCCAGAATAAATCTTATTTGATTTTTTTATTAAATCCTCAATATTTCTATATTTTGGGAAAGTCATTTTATTCCCTCTCTCATATTTTTGTAATAGAAATAATTGGTGATAAAATAAATAAAATCAAATGATCCTGTTTACAAAATTTGAGAAAACTCAAATATGTAAATAACGAAATCCCCAACTCTCTCCGTGGGTCCTTGAGTTGCTTAGGATTTTCTAGGATCAAAACCAAAAGCAAAATAAAATATGATATGCATGATGATCTAATGTATAACATTCCAAATTGAAAATTTGGGATGTTACATAATATGGTCAGTTATTGGCCCCTGTTTGGCCAACCAATCATAAGGCCCGGAGAAGGCCCATTGATGATACGGCCCGTAGAAGGCCCATTGTGTCTACGGCCTATAAAAGGCCCATTGTTTCTACGCCCCGTAGAAGGCCCATTGTTTCTACGGCCCGTAGGAGGACCATGTTAACTACAGTAAATATGTAGCCCACGGTTATTGTGGCCTAGTTTTAAAAAATAGGTTATTGCGGCCACTAGCAAACCGCGGAAAAAGAACTGCACTGACTATAAGTAAACAAATAAACAAGACAATAAGGAAATAAATTACCAAGAAACTTACGCTAGGATATAACGGCTATTACACATATTATATCCACTGGGCATCAAAGTTCACCACCAGTGCAAATATAGGGAACAAAGCAGCATATAAACGTCGCAGCAAAACAAGTCCAGAACTGAAACCACTTCAGAAGAGCTCAAGAAACAATATCCTGGGTATCCATAATGCTGGCAAGTTGCTTAGCAAGCTTATTAACTTTCTCTTGTTTGGCGCTTAAATCCTCCAGCACTTGCTGTTGCACCAGAAACTATGCATCTGAATTCTGCAGGGACTTCCTCAGTCCTTTGGCTTCCTGTCGTATAACATCTGATCGATGTCTTTCAACTTGAAGTTGAGACTCAAGAAGCCGAACTGATTCAGGCAGCAAGTTCGAAGAGCAGGTGCCAATAGTAGTAGCCAGTAACTCGAACACTACATCAAGACAGGACTTTGGGGTCATCTCAGTGTCTTCAATATAGTTTTTATCAGCTTTCTTGGAGACCAACATGGATGTCTCACTATCTTGAACCTTATCTGCATTACTTCCTTTACCATTGCATAACGGGGTACTCTTCTCCAATATTTTTCCACGTTCTAAAAGAGAAACAAACAAACACATCACATGTTTACAATGTAGTATATGAAACTCATTTTGGTAAACCAGTTCAGTAGTAAGGTGGACAGGATAACAGCATGAAACAAACATATCTATGTAGTATGGTCACTGTATGGTCTATATCATTCTAGTTTATGTTGCCAAATCAAGATAGATACAATTCGAATCATATCTATTTAAGACAAAGCAACATAGACAGAATATAAGTGTGGGAAACTACACAGCAATAACAACACTTATAATGTGCATGGCATGAGAACATAACTGTTTATTCAATTGAAACTGAAATCAACATAGAGCAAGTTACAACAGGAAACACGTTAAAGAAACAGGTTTAAAACACACCTATTGCGCCATTGGAGTTTCAATTGCATCCTTCAAATTTGAAATTAGTTGGTATGAGTAAATACAGTGATGCAAGAGCAAAGTAGTATGAACCATAGCTATGGAACCTGGCCTGAGAACAATTCTTCTTCTGCTTTAAGCATTGACTTGGGGTTCGGAGTGGTGGTCCTCGTGCTTTGGGCACTGCAGTTGCCTTACTAACTGCTCGTGTTTAGGTGCTCTGCGGTGGAGACGGTGT
This sequence comes from Triticum urartu, assembly GCF_056163025.1. Taxonomy (NCBI): domain Eukaryota; kingdom Viridiplantae; phylum Streptophyta; class Magnoliopsida; order Poales; family Poaceae; genus Triticum; species Triticum urartu. The sequence goes on along the minus strand of NC_141877.1, from coordinate 137,670,392 downwards.
TGTGTCAACGGGAACTAGGTTACTATCTGCTGGGGTTGGGTTAGAAGGGGTGTAGCTGGTTCTCTGTCCAACTGGGTAGGGGTACAATCTGCGTGAGTCTGGGTTATGTGTGGTGGGGCTGGTTCTTGGGCAAGTACAACTGTAACGACCTGACCCGAATGGATCAAGTCTCTGTGCTTAAGTGTCATCCCTGGATCGGTATGCTGACACACACAGTACTCGAAGGATTTATAACAAAGGTAAATCACATGTATAAAGTAACGTAAATACTATTACCTCAATCCATATAGCGGAAGCAACAAGGTTGTGGATTCCCATCAACACCAACGGCAAAGTTGAGTGTAGAAATCGTAACCCTAATGTATCACTTACTCGACGTAAGAAACCTGCAACATGAGACGTTGCAGCCCGAAACAGGTCAGTACATTGAATGTACTGGCAAATTCACACCATAGAGAAAATGATGAACAATGGCTATCACTATATGCATATATGGCTGGTGAAAAAGCTCTATGGTTATAAGGTTTTTGCGTAAAGCCAATTTTTCCCTACTACAAAGGAATAAATTTTATTTAACTATCATGGTGGTTGTTGAACATTGAGAATGGTTGACAGCATTCTCAATCCCAATTAAGTAACATCATTAAAACCCAACAATATTCATTTAAAGTAACGTGATGAGATCAACAGGATAATCCAAGAACTAGATACTCAAGATGTCCATAACCGGGGACATGGCTAATCATGATTAGTTTGTACACTCTACAGAGGTTTGCGCACTTTTCCCCACAAGACTCGATCGCCTCCGTTGGATTTCTCGCACTACATGGTGTTTGAGAAACGGATGACCGAGACATAGCCTTTCAGAAGCGCTAGCACCTTACGATCGGGTAGACCGGTACACCTACATCCCCTACATCTACTAGTCTACCACTATAAGAGTTCGCACAACTTAGTCAACTATGCCAGAGCCCATAATGGCTTGTGGCTGCACACGGAAGTTTCTAGCATGAAAGATCTTATGATCCCTTTGAGCCTGGGTGGCGGTCCAAAAAAAACAGGCAAGTCCTGATAGACATCAGGTGTCTCAATCCACCCAGATGTGTGTTTAAGTTGCCACCTTAGATAAACCATTAAAATTATCAACTCACATCTGTCATGGATATCACTCACCCAATCCACGTCTACTAGCATAGCATGGCATAATAAGCAAACGTAGAAGTAACTCCCAAAGGTTTCATAGTAATACAGGTGATAGGTACTACCTCATCTACTTCCCATCCCACAAATTTAATTAGATCCTAATCATGCAATGTGAGAGGATTGATCTAATGCAATAAAACATGGGTTGTAGAAAAGGTATGATCAAAGTGTTACTTGCCTACAATGTTGATGAAGATGATTCGCACTCAAAACTCATGATAGCTTTACTCGTCACACTCCGGTCAATCTATCGTAATCAAGCAATAGTAACCACACATAAGCAATCACTCAAAAGATCAGAAAGAACAAACAAAACAATTCAGAAAACATCCAAACCAAGCAAATAACTCTTGCAACATAAAACAATTTCTAACAGTACCAAAATTATGTGAATTTGGCCTTATTAGAATGTTTAGGTCAAGAGCTTCGATTTGCAAAAAGAATCGACTCAAACGGAGTTACGGATAAAAAGATATGATCAAAAGAAGTTTGAATTTAAATCTGATTTAATTCAAATTTTAAAATTTTCAAAAACATGTTTGGGTTGGATTACTGGATAGAGGACATCATAACGAAGAAGTGGGCGTTGGTTTCGTTGGATTTGGGCAAACGAGTAAAAAGTTATGGCTATTTGAAAAATCAGGGCCAAGCTGTTTTACGGACGAAAAAAAATAGCTACGGGCTCGGGTCTAATGTATAAATACGTAGACTAATTGATAATCTAATTATTCTATTGTATTAGTCTAAAAATAATAAACTACGGAACTATAAGAAGAAAAATAAATAAAGAAAGATACCTTTATAAGGTAGACAAAAGATGACTTTGGAGAGAAGAGAAAATTTCTAGAAGTCGCGCCGGAGAGGAGAAATATATTTTTCTTAAATGAATCTAGTCAAACCAAAATATTGATTTAACCCGAATCAGATGATTTTTGGAGGCTCTATGGGTCTATATTTATTGGTGGAAAAGAAGCTTAGGGGTCAAAGGCTAGGCAATGTGGGACTAAACATAGACGAAGATATACGAAATAGAGAAGAAAAGAGGCGATGGGCCTAAAGGCATTCGGGCGGCCGCAGCGTGCGCGGTGTAGTTTTTGTTTTGGAAAATTCGGCCTAAAAAAACTGAAAAGACTGGCTGGGCCTGGCCCATATAGGATAAAGAAAAAAAAATTAGGGCGCCCGCTGGTACTTTGATGCGCACGTGGGCGACAGTTAGCTTCAGGCGCGTGCGCAGTTTTTTTTTTTAAAAACAGAATGCGATAAACTGAAAAACGAAAATAAAATAAATCTTTATATAGGCATATTATATATCAAAATTTTCAGAAAAAGATTTTCTACGACATGAACATTTTTCTAGCATTAAATAAAATACACACAAATTCTAATAATTCAAAGAGTGCTACTGGTCTATTAAAATCCAACAAAAATCATTTTAACAAATATCAAAATGATTTCAAATTTATTTCTCTCCAATTTTATGTTGTAGGGAATCATGTTACCCTAATTTCCATATATTTTATTTTTGGAGAAAAATAATTTGAATAAAACTCAAATAACTCCAAATTGAAAATAAATTCAAAAGGGCTTTGAATTTGATTCTTCGAAACTCCCAACTCATATTTCATATGTTTAAAAGAAGTCATTTTATCTTCTCTCATGAAAATCATTGAGCTGCATGAAGTTTATGAATTGAAAATTTCCAAATGAAATCCAATTATTTTCAAATACCCTTTCATTTATTTTAAATGGAAGAAGTCATATCATCTTCGCTCAGGGGTTTTGTATTTGAAAAGAATTTGAATTCATGGAGATCAGAAAGAAAATATGAAAGTTTGGGAAAGTCGTTTTATTCCCTCTCATTTAACTTTCAAAAAGTTTCGAATTCACTCACTTTCAGACAATCAATCAAACAATCAATCAAATTTATCTATTTGTTTATAACATTCCAAAATTTAGAATTTTGGGATGTTACAAACCTACCACCCTTAAAATGAATCTCGTCCTCGAGATTCGGAGAGGCTAGCAAGAAATAGGTTAGGGTTTGGGGGTCTCCTCAAAATCCATGGATCATCACACGGGGTCTGGGGTGCTACCACCCTTAGAATCATGGTTACTGTTCCATCAATACTCATATACTCCATCCTTATTCTTGACAGTGTCGGTCTTCTCAGATCTTCAGGATAATTCCTTATCCGGGCTCTTCCGGTAGTGGAATAACCTTTTCCTTAATTCTTCTGTCCTTTCATCTTGGTAAGGTTATTCCGAGACTGGGTCTTCTTAGCTGACGGTCTGGCGCCAAGACTAAACAACTATCGATATCTCATGGTGGTCAACAATTTATGGTTTCTCCAGCAGGAAATGGGTCTGGGTTGATCCTCACCGTATATCCTACGGTTGGCAACAACTGCCGTGTACAAGGAAAAAATACCTATACCATTCTAAGGCTTAAACAGGGTTTTGATCGTCATCTCTCTACTATAGGCAAGTCACTCAGATTTACCATCCCATATAGCAAGGCGAATAATAAGAGTAAGTCGGTATGGTGATCAATCCATCCCGCACCCAAATCATTACCTTGTATACGGTTTAGCGAATCTCGGATTGTAACACTCGGTCATCCTCACAAGCATTGCAGAATTTCTCTCGTCGACGAACCAAGGTTCGGATAAATCCATTGATTCTGCAAGCCAAACAAACATCTATCGTCCCTTCACAACTCTCAGGTTTTGCGTTACTCCTCTAAGATCGTCTATCGATAAAATCGTAACTTCTTCCAGGGTTTTTCCTTCAGCAAGAGTGTGCTTGCTTCTTGGCAGGTCCTGGGGCCTGTGGGTTATGGCACATCTCATCACTTGTAGTCCTTACTTATCATCGGGCAACTGATCATTATTCCAACTTCCAACTTCCAGCTTCCTAGCATACTTAGAATCCATCCAATTGTATTGTCTTCTTTCCTTCTATTGGCACCAAACTAGGACATGTTTACTCAGACTCATCATGGAGTTTCCATTGATCCATATTTCCAACATCATACCTCCTTTATATCCAATAGTAATTTATCTCTTCATCCTCGTGGGATATCCCTCATACCGAGATAAAAACTTATACTTATGAAGTCCATATTCCACTTCGTGGAACATCATTATCCTTTCCGCGGTCAAGCGTCCTTACAGGGGGATATTGGCCATCTCTGCATGGCACTTCTTCAACTGGGAAATGTGAAACACATCATGAACTCCTGACAGTCCTTCGGGTAACTCAAACTTGTTGGCCACTTCTCCCATACGCTCCAAAACTCGATACGGTCCTACAAATCTCGGGGCTAATTTTCCCTTAACTCCAATTCGTTTAACTCCTCGCAGAGGGGACACATGAAGACATGCTCGATCTCCAATTTCATAGACTACCTCCTTGAGTTTTTTTTTGAGTCTACATAACTCTTCTGCCTGGACTGAGCTACCTTCAGTCTATCTCGAATCAACTTAACATTCTCTTCTGACTCCTTGATCACATTTGGTCCAGACGTCTCCAACTTCATCCCACACACTCTTGGGGTATCGCACATATCGAGACAAAACTCGTATTCATTTTGTCCGAAGTCCATTACAAGGTACTACCACCCTTAAAATGCACAAATCTTCCATAGACCATATTTCTCTTATCCTCAAAATGATCAAAATCCTTCTTCATAGAGTAACAACTCATAAAATCCATATCAGTACCAACGATGCAACTTTATTCATTCTCAAATGATTTCAATCTCTCGCTTCTCCATTACATGTCTCAACTCAACACCTCAATATAAAAGAAAATGTTCTCACTTCTACTACTCCATTACTTCTGTTGCAAACTCAACTATCTAGCACAAGTTTCCTTCTCCTTGGGGCATTCTCTGGCAAAGTGCCCTGCTTCATTACAACGGAAACATATTACTTCTGGGAAGATTCGAGGTTTCCTTCTGATTATATAGCCTACTTGGGTCCTTGGCTTCCTTTTTGGGCAATTGTTGTGGTAGTGCCCTGACTCCTTGCACTTATAACAGGTGATATGACTCAGGTCCTTTCTGGAATCCAATCGGTTTCTCTTCCTGGACTTCTCCATTCCAATCAGGGCTCCTATTTCCTGTGGGTCATACTCTATTTCCTCCGTCGGGAATTCTACTAGATCCCCATTCATACAATTCTGGGAGATGTGTCCTTCTTCTCCACATGAATAGCAAGACTTGGTGCAGGGTTTAATTGGTTCTTCTTTGGGTGTGTCCTCCACCCCTTCCTTCATCACAGGTTCTTCTAAACTTTCCATAAGGGCTCCTTTCATTACTTATTTATTCTGTTGTACGGTCCTTCGTACCATGGGGTAAATGTGACACTGAGTAGGATAGTGGGTAATCCCTTCACACAAGAAACAAGTAATCTGCCTATTTGGGCATTCTTCAACTGGGTGACTTCCTTCACAATTAGGGCATTCATCCTTGTGTTCTTTATGGTTGTGTCCTATTTCTCCACAAAGCTTGCATGCATAAGTTTTCTTCATATCCTTTCCATAAGGCTTCAATTTCTGGGACACAAACTGAGACTTTAGCAAAGTCAACTTAAATTCTTTCCAAGTGGTTACTCCTTGCCATCCATTGATGGTTTGGTACATCCTCCACCAAGTAGCAGCACCTCTTTCAAAGCATTGAAGAGCATGTTGGGCCATATCCTTTCCGACTATGGGGTTGTTCTCCATATGATCCTCCATGTTCTGAATCCATCGGTCTGTCTCCAATTGACTCATCGGTCCCGAAAATACAAGCTCATCTCCATTCATCCTCTATTGGGTCCATGGGTTTTGGGGTGAGATAAGAGAGATCAAGAGAGAGGGATGCACACAATACAAACAAAAGTTTTGAAAAGACAGATTTTTGTTGTGGCTGTCGAAAAACATCAAACAAATGACAGCTCACAAACGTCGCATCTAACGTAGGTATATAACAGGGGTTTGGTCCTCTAAAGGTCAATAAATCTTCAACGTCTCCAAACTCTTCAAGCCTTGTTCATGCCTCCAATGGCTTCTTCCGATCATGCTTGTCTTTCTCAAGTTCCTTTGCCAGATCAATATCTGTTGACGTGAAATCTCTCGTGACATCCTTTAATATTCCGAAGTTGGATTTCAAACTTCTGGGTTTCATTATCCTTGGCATGAACCATGGTCCTACTGTCCTTCAGTTCCTGACGAATCTCCTGTATCTCAAGGTTTTACTTCTCTAGCTTGGCTGCTTTCAACTTCTGGTCTTAAGTTCTTCACGAAATGCTTCCTTATCAATTAATGCTTCTTTTAGGTCCATCTTAACTTCTTGATGTAACACTCCAGATCCTGGTGATACACCGGCTAAGGTTAAAACTTCATCTTGCTGATAGGTGCTCCATCAGCCTTCTACCATTTAATCCTTCCATGCATATGCATGCTTAACTCAGCACGGTGACAATAGCATATGCGGGAGATAACCTCATGGATAGCCGTGGTTGTTTTCTTGTCATTTCCATGGGCTATCTCTCCATAGTTGATATCTCCTGCCTTAGGGTTTTCCTTGACAAATCCTTGAGTTCTTAACTCTACATGCTCCGGTCTTTCTCCAACACACCTTGATCTCGGGTATTGACAACTTCCATAGTCTGCCAAGTTCCATAAGGGTAGCCTTCCTAGGTCATACAAATCTGGGAATTCTTCAGAGCCTCCAATTCTCCTAGTCTTCAGAGTCTTCAACAGCTGTAGTTTCCATTATCATAATGTATGGTAAAATCCTCTTCATTCCGAATGGTCTTACTTGTCTGATATCTTGTACTTCTTGGAGTGATCTCTTCAGTCGAATCTTTGTGTGGTCAAAAGGGGAAAGGGGTATGGTCTCACTAAAGGGAATTTTGAATAAGCTCAGAAGAGAAGGGAGGTAAAAGGTCTTTTTGAAAGGGAAAGTTGTAGAGAAAAATCTTTGCTATGGGCTTGCCAGTCTCTAGGGTCACGTCCTACAGTCAGCATGTGCTCTGATAACATCTTGTAGCGACCTGACCCGATGGATCAAGTCTCTGTGCTTAAGTGTCATCCCTGGATCGGTATGCTGACACACACAGTACTCGAAGGATTTATAACAAAGGTAAATCACATGTATAAAGTAACGTAAATACTATTACCTCAATCCATATAGCGGAAGCAACAAGGTTGTGGATTCCCATCAACACCAACGGCAAAGTTGAGTGTAGAAATCGTAACCCTAACGTATCACTTACTCGACGTAAGAAACCTGCAACATGAGACGTTGCAGCCCGAAACAGGTCAGTACATTGAATGTACTGGCAAATTCACACCATAGAGAAAATGATGAACAATGGCTATCACTATATGCATATATGGCTGGTGGAAAAGCTCTATGGTTATAAGATTTTTGCGTAAAGCCAATTTTTCCCTACTACAAGGGAATAAATTTTATTTAACTATCATGGTGGTTGTTGAACATTGAGAATGGTTGACAGCATTCTCAATCCCAATTAAGTAACATCATTAAAACCCAACAATATTCATTTAAAGTAACGTGATGAGATCAACAGGATAATCCAAGAACTAGATACTCAAGATGTCCATAACCGGGGACACGGCTAATCATGATTAGTTTGTACACTCTGCAGAGGTTTGCGCACTTTTCCCCACAAGACTCGATCGCCTCCGTTGGATTTCTCGCACTACATGGTGTTTGAGAAACGGATGACCGAGACATAGCCTTTCAGAAGCGCTAGCACCTTACGATCAGGTAGACCGGTACACCTACATCCCCTACATCTGCTAGTCTACCACTGTAAGAGTTCGCATAACTTAGTCAACTATGCCAGAGCCCATAATGGCTTGTGGCTGCACACGGAAGTTTCTAGCATGAAAGATCTTATGATCCCTTTGAGCCTGGGTGGCGGTCCAAAAAAAATAGGCAAGTCCTGATAGACATCAGGTGCCTCAATCCACCCAGACGTGTGTTTAAGTTGCCACCTTAGATAAACCATTAAAATTATCAACTCACATCTGTCATGGATATTACTCACCCAATCCACGTCTACTAGCATAGCATGGCATAATAAGCAAACGTAGAAGTAACTCCCAAAGGTTTCATAGTAATACAGGTGATAGGTACTACCTCATCTACTTCCCATCCCACAAATTTAATTAGATCCTAATCATGCAATGTGAGAGGATTGATCTAATGCAATAAAACATGGGTTGTAGAAAAGGTATGATCAAAGTGTTACTTGCCTGCAATGTTGATGAAGATGATTCGCACTCAAAACTCTTGATAGCTCTACTCGTCACACTCCGATCAATCTATCGTAATCAAGCAATAGTAACCACACATAAGCAATCACTCAAAAGATCAGAAAGAACAAAGAAAACAATTCGGAAAACATCCAAACCAAGCAAATAACTCTTGCAACATAAAACGGAATTTCTAACAGTACCAAAATTATGTGAATTTGGCCTTATTAGAATGTTTAGGTCAAGAGCTTCGATTTGCAAAAAGAATCGACTCAAACGGAGTTACGGATAAAAAGATATGATCAAAAGAAGTTTGAATTCAAATCTGATTTAATTAAAATTTTAAAATTTTCAAAAACATGTTTGGGTTTGATTACTGGATAGAGGACATCATAACGAAGAAGTGGGCGTTGGTTTCGTTGGATTTGGGCAAACGAGTAAAAAGTTATGGCTATTTGAAAAATCAGGGCCAAGCTGTTTTACGGAAGAAAAAAAATAGCTACGGGCTCGGGTCTAATGTATAAATACGTAGACTAATTGATAATCTAATTATTCTATTGTATTAGTCTAAAAATAATAAACTACGGAACTATAAGAAGAAAAATAAATAAAGAAAGATACCTTTATAAGGTAGACAAAAGATGACTTTGGAGAGAAGAGAAAATTTCTAGAAGTCGCACCGGAGAGGAGAAATATTTTTTTTTTAAATGAATCTAGTCAAACCAAAATATTGATTTAACCCGAATCAGATGATTTTTGGAGGCTCTATGGGTCTATATTTATTGGTGGAAAAGAGGCTTAGGGGTCAAAGGCTAGGCAATGTGGGACTAAACATAGACGAAGATATACGAAACAGAGAAGAAAAGAGGCGATGGGCCTAAAGGCATTCGGCCGCAGCGTGCGCGGTGCAGTTTTTTTTTGGAAAATTCGGCCTAAAAAAACTGAAAAGACTGGCTGGGCCTGGCCCATATAGGATAAAGAAAAAAAATTAGGGCGCCCACTGGTACTTTGATGCGCACATGGGCGACAGTTAGCTTCATGCGCGCGCGCAGTTTTTAAAAAAAAAACAGAATGCGATAAACTGAAAAACGAAAATAAAATAAAACTTTATATAGGCATATTATATATCAAAATTTTCAGTAAAAGATTTTCTACGACATGAACATTTTTCTAGCATTAAATAAAATACACACAAATTCTAATAATTCAAAGAGTGCTACTGGTCTATTAAAATCCAACAAAAATCATTTTAAAAAATATCAAAATGATTTCAAATTTATTTCTCTCCAATTTTCTGTTGTAGGGAATCATGTTACCCTAATTTCCATATATTTTATTTTTGGAGAAAAATAATTTGAATAAAACTCAAATAACTCCAAATTGAAAATAAATTCAAAAGGGCTTTGAATTTGATTCTTCAAAACTCCCAACTCATATTTCATATGTTTTGAAGAAGTCATTTTATCTTCTCTCATGAAAATCATTGAGCTGCATGAAGTTTATGAATTGAAAATTTCCAAATGAAATCCAATTATTTTCAAATACCCTTTCTTTATTTTAAATGGAAGAAGTCATATCATCTTCGCTCAGGGGTTTTGTATTTGAAAAGAATTTGAATTCATGGAGATCAGAAAGCAAATATGAAAGTTTGGGAAAGTCCTTTTATTCCCTCTCATTTAACTTTCAAAAAGTTTCGAATTCACTCACTTTCAGACAATCAATCAAACAATCAATCAAATTTATCTATTTGTTTATAACATTCCAAAATTTAGAATTTTGGGATGTTACAACAACCGTGGTTCTATCTCCATCAACGGGTAGCACGATCTTTTCTAAAGACCGTGTTTTTACTCCCACAGATACTGCCATCACCCCCTCCAATTGAAATGGCTGATAAACAAGAAAAGTAATTGAATGTACAGACATTGTGAGATAGACAGGTGCAATGGATAGTAGGGAAGAAAACAGGGTGTCGGTGTCAAAACCGGCGGATCTCGGGTAGGGGGTCCCGAACTGTGCGTCTAGGCCGGATGGTAACAGGATGCAAGGGACACGAAGTTTTACCCAGGTTCGGGCCCTCTCGATGGAGGTAAAACCCTACGTCCTGCTTGATTAATATTGATGATATGGGTAGTACAAGAGTAGATCTACCACGAGATCGAGGAGGCTAAACCCTAGAAGCTAGCCTATGGTATGATTGTTGATGTGTATGTTGTCCTACGGACTAAAACCCTCTGGTTTATATAGACACCGGGTAGGGTTAGGATTACATAGAGTCGGTTACAATGGTAGGAGATCTGCATATCGGTATCGCCAAGCTTGCCTTCCACGCCAAGGAAAGTCCCTCCCGGACACGGGACGAAGTCTTCAATCTTGTATTTTCATAGTCCAGGAGTCCGGCTGAAGGTATAGTCCGGCCATCCGGACACCCCCTAATCCAGGACTCCCTCACAGGGCATGAAATAATTCACATTTATGTGGTCTAACCAAACAGAATAGCAGGACATAATTTCACATATATGATGGCTAATTAAGCAGGATAGCATGACATAATTTCACATGTATGATAGCTAACTAAACAGGATAGAATGACATACTTCAAAATATGATGACTATGTAAACAGGATGACATGATATAACTATACGATGTGTCTATTAAAGTGGTTGGCATGCCATAAATCACAAACATGCCATCGATGGAAACATGATGGCATGATATAATTCACGGATAGAATGACATAATTCAAAATAAGATGACTATGTAAACAGGATGAGATGATATAACTATATTATGTCTTTAGAAAATGGGTTGGCATGCCATAATTCAGATACATGATGTCTATGTAAACATCATGGCATGATATAATTCAAATATATGATTTATATACTAAGGAAGTGAGCAGAGGGCAATCACATATATGATGTGTCAACTAAGGATATGGCATTCAATATCGTGTATATGATGTAAAAACTAAGCATTGCAATACAACATATGCATGATATGAGTAATATAATGCTGCCAAGTTTGAGCATACACCTCAGGGGGGATAATAGGGCTGGTCATCTGCCTCTGAATCCTCCTCTGAAGAGCTATCTGTAATCAGCAAGATATCTGCTTCAGCAGGTAGCATTGTCTGCTCTGAAGACCTTGTTTACACTCCAGATTTCTCCATCACCAATTCAAATGGCTGATGCACAGGAAGAGGAGTTGAATATACAAACACTATCGACAAAAGCAATGAGAGATACAAATAAAGGACGGCATGATATAATTCACATATATGACGAAACAACATGGCATTGCATAATTCACATATATAATGCCTTGCAACAAGATAGCATTGCATAATTCACATATATAATGTCTTGCAACAAGATGGCATTGCATAATTCACATATATGGTAATTAGACACTAAACAGGTGGCATTCACACAAAGCATGTCTAAACTAAGCAAATGACATAGCAATGCAAGATACCATACGCACGATATGAGAAACATAACCCTGCCAAGGTAGAGCATGCACCTCGGGGGGGGGATAGGACTGGTCATCTGTCTCTGAATCCTCCTTTGAGGAGCTATCTGTAACTAGTAAGACATGCGCTTCATCAGATAGCATTGTCTGCTCTGAAGACCTTGTTTCCACTCCAGATTTTTCCATGACCATGTCGAATGGCTGATGCACAGGAAGAGTAATTGAATGTACTAGAATTGTTGACAAATTTAACACGTAATAAAAAATGATGTCATGATATAATTCACATATAAGATGACTGGCTAACCAGGGTGGCATTGCAAAATTCACATATATGATGACTGGTTAAATAAGATGGCATTGCATGATTCACATATACGGTAAAGAAAATAAACAGATGGCATTGACACAAAGCATGTCTAAACTAAGCAGATGACATCTTTGATGTATACAGTAAGCAATGCAAGGCACCATATGCATGATATTACCAACATCAGCATGCCAACTTAGAGTGAAGACGTCATGGGGTAAATAGGAGTGGTCTTCTGCTTCTGAATCCCCCTCAGAACAGTTATCTTCCTCTTGATTACGATCCGAAATGGGTGGAGGGGGGCTGCATTTGCGCCCACCATGGAGCGACGTCTGCATGAAATTTTATTGCCACGCAAGGCTCATCTCTTTTGCTCTACATGTTTAGTTCCATTGTGTACAATAATTGACATGCATAGGAATAAAACATAGTGAGATTATGTAAGGAGTGCATGCAAAAATCCAGAGTGATGGTAGCAAACTGTGGATAGACCCAAAACCAATGATAGCAGGCAGATAATAGCTTTAGTTAAAAAATACAGATAATGGCTCCTTTAATGTTTGTTTGCACCCAACATGAAACTCATAGTAGACACCCGAGATTAACTAGATAGTAGACCAATAGTACTGATTGCTGCCCCAATATGTACCCCACAACCATTTAAAAACTCAAGTTTCAGCATAAGTTTGGACTTGACTCGGAGTCTAATAGGTGAACACGATGATAAAGTAGCATGTCATCATATTAAGCGATGCATAACGTAAGCCAACACGAAAGAGTGCAACCTCTCTTGCGGACCCGTGTAGTCCTCAAGGTCATTTGCTTAGTTTATGATGGTAATGCAGTTGTCGTGGCTGCCGGCGGCTGGGAAGATTTGAGGCGGTGAAAGACAGTCTGGAGAGCGGCTGTGGTGAACCCTTCCATCGTTGGAGCAGCTAAGCTGGGGTGGAACACAGCACCGCAGGAGCAGGACAAACCACACAAGGTTTTCTTTGACACATATCTGTAACAGAAGTAATTGTGTAAGGGTTTGTTTGAATTTGAGGATTCTAACAATGCAGGGATAGGAAATAGACAGGAATATGATAGGAATGCACGTGCAAAACAAAGAATTTAAAAACACAAGATTTCTGCCAATCTGGGTGTTTGGTTCACAAGAATTGGAAGAAGACGGGATGCAAAGAAGCATGGTGACATTAAGTCAAACCACAAGAAAATGTACAGTTATAATGCTATTATGCTACTATCTCTTAGTCTTGTGCTTCATGAATAGGAATTTGAAAAGGAGGACAAGTGGAAATTAAAATTCCTACGGTTTTTCTTTCAAGGAGACACTAAAGGAACAAATCCTACAGTTTTCCTTTGCTCCATTCCTTTGCACCAAATTCATGAAAAGTAGTACCATAGGAAACTTTCCAATTCCTATGTTTTTCATTCACTTCTTCTTTCAAGCACTGACGATTCTAGTAGGTAGTCTTGAGCAAGGAAAAGCCTACACTAAAAAAATGTTTCTGTGCTACTTCTATTACTTTGGACCCAGGCCACTGCCCTACTATCTCAGCTCCCAGGGCCATCGACAAATGCACAACTCAAACGCGCAGAGATGAATAATGATGGTGTTCAAGAGAGTCCATCACGGATAGCTAAGTTGCCTGGTACCTCACTTCTTGTCATATAGTAGGATTAATAATCGTATTTCCCGTTACTCTGTGTGCTCAGTGGACAATATATATAACATGTAGAGTAAAAAAGAGATGCAACAAGTGTACAACCTCTTTGGCGAAGCCATGTCGATCTCAGCGTGATTGGGTTGGCCGGTGAGGATGCTCCGGCTGACTTGGTTGTCGGAGGAGGGGAAGAAGATCTTAGGCATCTGGAGATGGAGCCCGAGGTACTACTCCACTGTGATGGATGGTTTCGTCGTTGGAGCATCTCTAGCAAGTTGTACGACGTCGAGGCTAAAGCAGGACAAGAGAGACAACGTTAACCCGAGTGGAATTCTAATAGCATCTCCAATAGATGACGTAAAATACTTAACCACAAAATGCTAGATGTAAAATACATCAGCCGCTCATCTCTGAACTTAAATGTCGAAACTGAATTTAACTGTCGAAACTGAACTTCACTGTCGAAATTGAATTTTGCTGTCAAAACTGAATTTTACTGTCGAAACTGAACGCACTAGAGGTGAGGCTACACGTCAGTCGACTGACTTTTTCATCTCTGATCAGTCGATTTTGCAGCCATTGGATACGAAATCAAGGGCCTACAGTTCATCTTCAACCTCCACCCCCTGAGCCGCTAGCCACCACCGGCCAAATAGCCAGCCCCCGCCGCCCGCGGCCAGCGGTGCGCCGCCCTGCCCGCCCCAAAAACACTCCCCACCGCCGGTCCGCCGCCGCCCCGGCCATCCTCTAGGCCCCCCGTGCCGAGCTTTTTCTCCGGCGATCCCCACACCACCGCCCCACCATCGCCGGCGACCACCGCCCCTACCCTGAACCCTAAGACAGATAGTGGGGTACCTCTCCGGCGAGCCCCCCTCCCCGCTACGGCTGGTTCTTCCTTAACTCCGGCGAGCCCCCTACCCCTTGAAAATCGACTGACCAAAAGTCAATTAAGTTGACTGAAGTGTAGCTAAATCGGAGCAGCATCGCAAGCAAGAACAAGAACGAGAGCAACATCGTGAGCAAGAGCAAGAGCAAGAGCAGACAAGGCAGGGGACCGAGAGCAAGAGCAGAGCAACAGTGCGAGCGAGAGCTAAAGCAGCAGCAGCTCCTACTGATGTGGACGTCGCCACTAAGGGAGCGACGCTGTGGAGGAAGTGGCCGGCGACGCCGCCGTGGATGGAGCCACGCCGTGTCGGCTCGGGACCGAGCGCCGGCAGCACCGTGAGATCGAATCAAGAAGAAAATGCGGCGATTAGTGTACAACCTCTTTGGTGGCGTCGATTAGGCCGCAGCTTCATTCGAGGAAACGGTGATGATGATGCTCTTCCGGTGGTGCAGGTGAAGATGGCGGTGTGGGAATGGAGGTGGCGCCAAAGACGTGGGGAACATCGGGGTAGCTCCTTGGAGGTGGAGGATGGGGTGGCTGAACTAGCGGGACGAACAGATCGACGACGGTTCCTCATCCAATACAGTGGATGAGAGACGTCGAGGTGTTGCTGTGGACGACGTCGTCGGGGAAGAGGCTCCAGCTGGGTGGCGGACGGAGGAGGGTGTGGGGCTTCGCGGGTTTTCCCGGCCTCGGTGTACGAATGGGTGGACGGATGGGATGGGAGTGGGGAACCATGGCTTAGGGACGCGCTTGTCTGAAATGTGGGGTAAGTTATGAAAGTACCCCCACCGATTTGAGGCGGTTCTTTCGGTTCAGGGGTATCATGGACATTTTGCGTGTCGGGATTTCACAGGAGGTGGGAGTTTTCACGCGCGTTGTAATTTTAGAATAGCAAGGCGCAGGTTGAGATGGAGGGCGTTGTCGGAGCACAACGAGACAAAGATATATCTTAAATATTTCGGGCTAACAAGGCGCGGGTCGAAATTTCCGGACAAGCCTAACGTGTATTGTACCAAATCAATTCGCACTACAAATGTCATTCAAAACTTTTAATTCATGTTATGTTCAATTAAAATATTTCGCTACATGTATAATGAATGCAACCTACTACTCAAATGAATGTTTTAGTGTATTCCAAACGTATATACTACCGCTTCAATATGAACTAAATTTGAATTCGTTTCTCTATTTGAATAAGATCTACAATAATGATTGTTGTGAAGTCAAAGCATTTGAATTCATTTCTATGTTCTAATAAGATCTAAAATCATCATTATTGCCAAGTTAAACCGTCGTTTGTGTATTATCTTCACAGCACACCACATGATTAGTCTCGAGTTACATATGAACTATGTGTACTATATGAACTCGAACTCGATTTTTTGAATCCACTTTATGTTGATTTCAAATCATAGTACATTTCAAGCTCTAGCTAGATCTTCATAATCTAAACAATGTCTCATATGTATAATGTGTTTATCACATTATGTATGGTGCCCCGCCACCTACGCCTACAAGTATTTAGATGTGAGTTGCAAACACCACACATTACCACAAATCCAAATAAAATGTGAGAATGTTCGATATATAGTATTGTTTATATTGTTCGATATTTAGTTGTAAGCTACAAACGCCACACATTATCACAAATTCAAATAAAATGTGAGATTGTTCGAGGTATAGTATGGTTTAGATTGTTCGACATTTAGATGTGAGTTGCAAACGCCATGCATTACCACATTATGGTATAACATGTGCAAAACCACAACACAAGTATCACCGCTATATTCATGCATGCATATGTTTAAAACACTATGATCTCCTATTCAAATATATGAATCCACTTTCATATCAAATTATGATCTTTGTTAGTCTCTTACACCCACACAATCCTCTAACCTTTGAAGCTACCACTAACTTTCTCTCGTGCATGCACACGCCCTCCTCGCCCTCCCCCTCCCTCGGCATTCTATCCATTGCGCACATTCATTTATTTTTTCTTTAGGTCATTCTCCCACAGTCTCCACAACTCCTTTCCGACACACACCGATCAATAAACTTCTACAGCGATGTCTGCCTACAACATACACACGCACCTTCAATCTCCTCCTTTATGTGTCCTTGCCTCATGTCTCTCATACGGTCCCACACACGTGTAAACTCTCGCCCCTCTTTTCATCGATCTCACAACCGCAGACTCCTCCCCCTATCTAGCTAATAGCTGGGCCTCTAGCACCACCTCCTAGATCCATTCTCTCTGTCTATCCGTCTCGCCGGGCCTTATTTGCCTCTAACAAATGGACGTACACCGACTGATCTCCCGCTATACATATAGCTAGTTAGGTCCTTATAACTCATTTTTCCCCACGCGTCGATCGATCTACCTCATTAGTTATGTCTCTCCCTTCCTCCGAAAAACAACAATTGATCTATCGATCTAGTTAGGTTTGCTTACCAAACACATGGTTCCCCTTCATCATCCATGGATGCGTCCCGACAGATCTATCACGCACAGGCACACACAGAAACAAATCCCCACTCTTATTTCTAATATTGCAGTTCCACCCTCAGTTTGTCTAGTAGGCCTCTCCCACCATCTTTGAGAAGCAACTCCATCACCCATCCAGCACTCTACCCCTCTCCCTCCCTCTCTCTCTCTCCTCTCTCTTTGTCCCATCCTATTTCCCGTCCTTCAGTTATGTATGGATGTCGACCGATCTCCCTCAAGACATAGCTGGGTCTCTCCTTCTCAACACATTTACGATTCGTTCTACCTCTATAGTTAGGCATGTGCCTACCCCTCCCCCCACCCCCCTCCCACACACACACACACACCGATACATCGAGCGCTCTAGTCATGTCTCCCTGCCACACACAAACTTGACCTGTGCCCTCTGACGTTCTGGTAGGTCAGTCACCCTATATCTTTGACTTTCACACACACACAATTTCGATGGCTCTCTTCATCGATCTCGCACCCACCCACTTGATCCTCTCTTCGACTCTATCGATATCTATGACCCCTCCCTCTCTTATCATGGATCGCCTGACCCTCTATATATGATATGGATAGGCCTCCATTTCACACACATTGCATGCAAAATTTTGTTTGAGATGTCATCGGCACATATTCCCACAAATACATTCACGAAATCAACCTCCCCCCCCCCAAAACAAAAAACACTCACGAACGCACAAGCCGTTTATCTAGGTTTGTATCTCTCTCACACACACACGTAGGTGGGGGACGTGCACGAAGAGAAGAGGTGCATGCACGGCGCACATACTCCTGTCTCTTTCCCAACCACACCCGTGCGGGTACACGGTGGAGCTCATTTCTGTACGAAAAGGCAGCCCACGTGGTAATTTGACACGTGTACTGGTTGTCCACTAGATGGAGGGAGGATCGTCTACCACGGGTGAACAAACAAATTGCGACTTGACGCGTTATGTTAAAAAAGAGGCAAACCATGTGGGACCTCCTTAGAGGCAAGGCTCTATACACTGGAGTACTTTTGATGTGTCACGTCAACTCGCAGAATAAGGAGAAGCTTTCTTAGTATGCCGTCTCCCCCGCCCACGGGCGCGGTGGCTCACAGGATGAGGTGAAGCTTGCTTACTAGTAGTAGTACTGTATGCCTTATGCCTGCTCCCTCACCCACGCACGCGGTGGCTCACAGGACGAGGAGAAAATTTTACTACTCCCTCCATTTACTCCTCGTCCCTACTACCTTGGTTAGAGAGATTATCATATTGTTTGGAATATATATGTCCTTTAGTAGATTTCAATATGAACTACTAGTACATACTCCAAACACTGATGTATATAGACGTATTTTAGAGTGTAGATTCACTCATTTTGCTCCGTATGTAGTCCATATTGAGGCCCTGTTTGGTTCATAAGTCCTAGGACTTTTTCTAGTCCCAACTAAAAAGTCCCTACTCCTTAAAAAGTCCATCCCTGTTTGTTTTCAGGGACTAAAAAGTCCCTAGTCCCTCCCTAGAGGTTATTGAATGACCATGTTACCCCCAGTATACAAAAAATAACAACTAAACAACACCATGGGGCGGCGGGGTAATGGGTGCAGGGAGGGGCATTGTTGGAAAAGTTCCAAAAAAGACTCTCCTTGAGAGTCTTCTTCATTAAGTCCCAAAAAGAAAGTTTTAGTCCCTAGTAGTCCCTCCTGTTTGGTTAAAAAGTCTCTAAGAGGGACTTTTTCTAGTCCCTACACTAAAAAGTCCCTGGAAACAAACACCCCTGCATAAAGTTGACACACTTATTTTGGAACGGAGGGAGTACATATTTTCTATGATCTGTCAATCATTGAGATGCAATAGCATGCATGTTAGTCTCCTTTGTATTTGATGAAATGTTGCAACGGGCAACCTTGGACGCAAGATACATGTAACAAAAGCTGGAAGCTTCATAGAGTTGTACTATCTCGCTGATAAATTACAGTACGTACTATACTAGTACTTCCTCCGTTCCTAAATATAAATCTTGGTAGAGATTTCACCATGAACCACATATGGATGTATATAGATGCATTTTAAGTGTAGATTCATTCATTTTGTTCCGTATGTAGTCCACCTAGTGGAATCTCTACAAAGACTTATATTTAGGAACAGAGGAGTACTATGTAAAGAGTTAGGTGTCCCACGGTGTCTAGAAAATATGGTGATAGTGTGAGGTGGGCCATGTAATCACTGAGCCTGCGTGTTTTCATTGCTCTTGCACTCCTCCGTCGTAAGAATGGAGAAAATTGTAATCTTGTAGTACCTCCTTTCGCCGAAAGCGTGGGACATCCAGCAGTCCTACCACCTCAGTAATAATGACCAATGAGCCGTCAAATCACATAGACCTAGCAGTAAGTTGGACGGACGAAGCAACCATCACTCTTGAATCCGCTTCACCCTTCAACACAGGCGCTAGTGAGAGGTCACGTCCGCTCTGCCTGGGAATGAATGCGGCACCGATTCTATGGAGCGGCGCTTGCCGTTTCGGGAGGGAAGCGCGCGCGGGCGATGGAGGGGCTTTGGGTGGGCCAGGCTGGTCAAGAGCGGGCGTGGCAGCTATCCGCCTGTCCCTACCAGACGCCCGGAAATGAGAGGATGCACCGACTCTCATGGCTAAAATCATACACTACACACCATCTCTCTGTAGGAGTAGGTTGATATGTCGCTCTCTCTAACACACACACACACACACATGTCGTTAAACACACACGCACACACACACACACGCACACACAGGTTCATAGAATAGGAAAATTGTGCGAGTGCAAAGCCACAGGAAGTGAGATACAAATGGATTACGTACAAGAAGCGAAGAGGTGACGAATATTCCATCAAACCTAGACTGAGGAGTAGTACTCCCTCCGTCTAGGTGTTAAGTCATCTTACGGAAATCAGATATTCCCAAAATGTTTAGGCGTCGTCCATTAACTTCGCATCTCAATCCCCTCCTGGCCTCATTGCTAGCGAGCGTTGTTACTTAGGGAGCGTTTGGATCCTTAGCAAGAACAGCTTATAGCATAGCCGAGCAAGGTTAGGCGTTTGGAATTGTTAAAATATGTTAGCTTTTGTGGGCCAGCTAACTTGGGTGGGCTAGAAAAACCTTGCTATCTCAGGAGAGCCAGATCGGCTCGCTTTCGACGGCAAACTTCGCGTAGTAGTAACATAGACTAGTAACATATGCATGTTATTAGTCCAAGTTACTCACCACTATGACCAGCCTAAGCAATGTAACCAAACGCTCCTTACTCTGCCTTGTTATCTCCCCCGCAAACCCCATGCATGGAGCGCAACTACGCGTTGATCAATCAAGAAATCAAACTCGGCTTGCATGCGAGTTAATACGTGGCCCTGCATGGTAGCTAAAATGACATCTCTTAGTTGTTTGGAGACAAGGCTTGCCTACTCCCGACCTATGCTCCCATCGGTGCTCCCGACTACTAATTTTCCACCCAACGGCCTTTCCTCCCCCATACCCTTTTCTCCATAACAAAAAATGCAAACAGTCCTGTATTTCCGTGTCTTTCCCGCACGTATACAGGACGGAGCCCGTGCATGCATGCAGATCTCCCAACTTGGCACAAACAGAAGAGTTCACCATAGTCTCGGCAAGCTGTTGCACCACCGCCAGTGCAAGCGACAGTGCTCTATGGTCGCGCTCGACAGGATCATAGTCTCAGCAAGTTGTTGCGTCACCGCCGGTGCACGCAATGTTATGGTTGCTCTATGGCTACGCTCGATAGGCGCGAGCACAAGGTCCCTCGGTCTCCACAACACCAACATGCCACGTCCGACGAAGTAGCATACGTGCTGATGTCCGGCGGCACCAGTGCACTACCAATAGGCAACGGCGGCCAATTGACGCGAGCCCGTGCGCCATCTCGGCCAGATCCACCGCGTGCAGCACAATGACACTGTCGAGTGATGCCTAAACCATGGAGCGCAGCTCCTGAGCATCCAGCCATATGAGGTAGTCGTCCGCCGCCTTCATCATGCCGCCACGGGTGGCGGCCTCCTTCTCGAGCTTGACGAGCAGACCCATGGGGATGAGCGGCGGTGCGACGCCCGGGAGCATATCAACCATGTCATGCTATGGCTCAAAGGAGTTGATGAACACCCACGACGCCTTGTGGCGGTGCAGAATTGGTTAAATATCATGTTGATGAGCAGCAGACGATGCCCGTTCTCAGCGACGTCGGCGGCAAGGCGGACGTTGTGGGGGAAATGCCCTAACCGTACGACGTCGGTCTGCAGCTCCCCCTCATGCCGAAGGCCCTAGTCGAGAACAAGCATTTCCTGGTGGTCACCGCCGTCGCCGCGGCGGCGGGATGAGCCCAACGAATGCCCTGTATTTTGACGGTTCACTTTGCCGCCGAGCTGTATCCTCACTTCGTCGCTGGGATTGCACGGGTTCCGTACAATTTGTTAGAGTCGAGACTTGTGTATGGAAGGGATAGGGAAATACGTGAATTATTTGTTTTTCTTTCCTATAAAAAAGGGACATGGGGAGGAAATCGGGAAGCAGCCGTTAGATTAAAAAAGAGTGATGCGGGAGCACAGATGGGAGCAGGCCACGGGACCAGGCAAGCCTCATCCTTAATTGTTGCGTTTAGAGATAGAAATCAGGGCTTTGATTGGAGGAATGACCGGTCAAGTTTCTCCTTCTCCTCCAATCTGCTTGCACCTTGGTCCCGCTACACCTTCTAACGTGACTTATTACACCTAGACGGAGGGAGTCGTATGAGATACGGTGGCACACTGACTTAGGTCGAATACAAGTGCCCAAATTGTGTGCATGTTATAATAAGGATTCACTTAAAATAGTACGTGAGCGAACATAGGGATCAATTGGACAGTGTTTCGAGCAGTAGCGATATGTGTGAGGTAAGATACACCGCTGGCGGTTTTGATTTTTCTTATTAATTTGTTTGTTTCACCCTTTGACTGGTGGGACCCAACGTACTACATGGAGAGAGGTAAGGTGACTAAGGCTGCATTATTTCTGCACCACTGTGGGTAGTCTTACCACCAAAGCCACATGACACAATTATGATTTAAATCCCAATGACTCCCACACAAAAAATACGACATGCTTGTCACACGAATGCAGGAATGTATAAAAGGTTATTTTCCTCTCGTTGAACATAACGGGAGGGTTGTGTAGCTGGTTAGCCTGTTCGCTCATCAAACTTGAGGTCTCGGGTTCGATAACTACACTTGAGCATAATTCGTGCCAGGAGGATTCTTTGACTACTCAAAATGGATGGATACGGAGCTATACGATCAGCTGCAGCCTCGGCGCTTGTTTTCTAGGGTTTGCACTCTTCACACTCTCTCCAGTATATATACACATGTTGGAGCCTCAGTGCTTGTAGTTTCTCTCTTCACACTCTCTCACCCTCTCCAGATCTAAACAAGACTTCGTTGGCCTCTCTCTCTCCCCTCACTGCTGGTCTGCGTGTAGTTGCTCTCTTCACACTCTCTCACCCTCTCCAGATCTAAACAAGACTTCGTTGGCCTCTCTCTCTCTCCCCTCAGTTCTGGTCAAAGAGCCGGCAGGATCCGTCCGCCGGGAAGGGAAGGAGGCTTAATGCTGTCGGCGTCGGCGAGGGAGGGAATCCACTACCAGCGCAGCTATTCACTTTCACCCAGCGGCGGCGCGGGAGGGCCTCCGACCCCTTCTTCTTCGCCGCCGTACATAGTGTGGGCCGAACGGCCTCCGGTCGCCCACCGAACCACACCCCAAGAACCTTAAGGTATAATTTACTTATTCCACATGCATTGCTCTGGCTGCATGTGGGCTTTTTCCGCTTCTGCACTCGAATCTAGGTGTTGGATCAAACAGGAAAGTAGTGGGGAAAGTTGTATACCATGAATCTAGGACGTGGTTCAAAGAGGAAAGGAATGGGGGGAAGTAGTGGGAAAAGTTGTATAGCATGAATCTAGGGCGTGGTTCAAAAAGGAAAGGAAGGGGGAAAGTTGTATCGCATGAATCTAAGACATGGTTCAAAGAGGAAAGGAATGGGGAAAAGTAGTGGGGAAAGTTGTATAGCATAAATCTAGGACGTGGTTCAAAGAGGAAAGGAAGGGGAAAGTACTGGTACAGATTGGCTATCCAGCACCTACGTTGGTCAAAAAGGGAAAACAATGACAAACGCAATACGCACATCTGTAACGAACCGATCTTTTGTTTTGGGGGACAAGGCTGTAGAGTTTGAGCAGGACTAGATTTGCTGCGCTCACATAGGGAAAGGTGTCTAAAGATAACAAAACTAGGACCAACACAAATATGCTCCTTGGTTGTTTGTTCTTTGTTGCAATAGACTGTGCATCACCCCAGTACATCGGTAGATGCACATGGTGCTGGTGCGTCCACTGTCCCGTGCAACTCTTTAGCTGTTGTTAATCTAAGGCCCTGTTTGGTTAAAAAGTCCCTAGTCCCTACCTGCTTGGTTCGAGGGACTAAACATGGACTAGAGGTTATTAAATGACATGCTAAAAGATCATGTTACCCCTAGTAATGAACTAATAGAGACAAGGTGCGATGCGTGGCAGGGGCAACTGTTGGAAAAAGTCCCAAAAAGACTCTCCCTTGGGGTCTTCTTTCTTTAGTCCCAAATGCCCACTTTTAGTCACTAAAAGTCCCTCCTGTTTGGTTTAGATGGGACTGACACGGATTTTTTTAGTCCCTCCACCAAAATGCCCCTGTAAACAAACACCCTCTAATAATGCCACTGGAAAATTGATGCAATGCCACAGTTAAAAGCAAATTACATGTTTAACAAATTTTATTGTTAATATAATCTCTCTGTTAATATTAATCAATGCCACCATTTTAGAAATGCTACTATCTTTCTTTCTTTCCCATTTAGATAAGGTAGATGCTTCTTTTTGTTGGCTTCTGTGTCATCCACCGTTATTGACCACTAGTTGTTTCCTTTGCACCTCTGTGTAAACAAGGTTATCTACTTCACCTCGTTGCCATTGTGACCTTTTGTTGCACTGCCCAAAACACTTTTGTTTTAAGAGTGTTTTGTGCAGTTCAACCAAAATGTCACACAGACAACGTTGCTTGATTGCTTGATCTTAGTGGAACTGCACAAGAGGAGATCTTACTTCCTATCTGTGTTGGCAAATTTGGTTCAGATCTTCTTCTTGTGAGTTGTTTGAATTCCGCGTCATGAGAGGTTAGTACTAGCCTTCTTTCACATGATTCTGCAGAGTGCTTTCATATGTTGTGCTACTTGTACGGTAATGTTGCTTGATTTTAGTGAACTGCACAAATGGAGACAAGACTTCCAATCTGTATGTGCACCGTAATATCCCATTGAGGTAAGATAAGGATATTTCACAACTGTTGGCATGTATTTTGCCACTTTCATCAAAAAATTAATGTCATTGTTTAGTGCTATACTTGTGCAACCTAATTGACATGCCAAATCTTGCATTGAAGGCGAAGCTTGTCTGTTATTGAACCAAGTGATGAAGGGGAAGAACAAGCAGAATAAAAACAAAAATCAACTCACGGTGCTGTAATGAAGCACTAGAACTGTGATGACACAAGTAATGATATAGTTTTGCATCTTAATTTATTGCTATGGCTGGAACGAGCAATTGTTTTGCCACTGATTTGATGCCACTCTTGATGTAATACGTAATTATCTCTACTTATGCAAACAGGGATCTTCTTTGAAGATACCATATATTTTAGTGGAACTGCACAAGAAGATGTTGGAAACATTAAACTAATCGAGGAGTATATAGTAAGCATGGCCACCACAGTATATAACAACAGATGGTTCCGAAGAAGTGCTTCATCTGTATGCTCTACACAATAAGCCTCCTGACAAAGGTTGGTACTCGCCCACTGATTTCATCCATATGATTGAGCTTTGTCGTCTCTATTGGTGTTGTGCTACTGTTTAGATATTGACATCAAAAAGTGGTATTGTCCTTGAGAAGTGCTTCATCTATGCTATTTTAAATATTTCCTTTCCTTTTTTTGAGCAAACAGGGATGCTAGCATTTAGTTGTCCTCTTGTCTTTGCACAATAGGATCCTCCTCCTCTGAAGAAGAATATGGAGTACGTGAAGTGACTAGTTCCGACTATGCCGGGATGAAGAAGCCATGTCTATCTTCTCATCGGAAGGAGCAGTTGAAGGATGGTTACATTACCCCCCACAAGACCAAACTAACTTCAGCTCAGAAGGACTAACAAATCTCCATTTTCTTGCTGTGATGTGCTAGTACAATGTTGTTCTAGGATTCTTTCCGGTGAGTTCCATTTTTCTAAAAGTGTGGTCTACATGGACCATGTAGGTGCCTGTTTAACTGTCAATTCATAGTACAATTTGCTTTATACTAATCACTTTTTTGTATTTGTGCAAACAAGGGTGCTCGGCTTGATTTCAATGGGAACTGCACAAAATGTTCATGAATACATCGAATCATTCATTTCCACCACAAGAAAGGAGGTGTCAAGCGAATTTGGTTGATTTTGGTGGAACTGCACAAGAAGAACAACTGGTTTATTTAGCACGAGGTGCCATGTCAATGTTCGAACTGATGGCAAACCCTGCCCATTCCACAATCATTGGCATTTAATATTTTGGAATGGGACAACCTTGTCAAATTTTGCTCATTGATTTTAGCAAGAAGACATGTGTTTGATATTTTTTGAATGGGATGCCCTTTGCTATTAGCAGCGTCGATCCATTTTTTCTTTATTCTTTAGTTGTGAAGTAAATATTGGCTCTGACATGTGAATCACTGAGATGCATAATCATCGATTGTTTTGAATGTTCTCTATGAATTGCCAGGCTTGTGTGTTTGATTGCAATGTACAGGAACGCTAAAAAGCTGCTCAAACTCTTTGTACTCCTTCTGTTCCTTTTTACTTCGCACATTGTGAAAGTGCATAATTTTTCTATAAGATTGGTCAAAGTAGAGATACTTTGACTGCAGACAAAACTTGTATGCAGACTAGAAAGGACCGGAGGGAGTACACATGAAACTGCTGCAAACGAGGTGATCACCCTGGGAATAATGCTAGTATGTATTGTTTTGCATGTTCATCCAATGCCAATTATACAATAATTCGAACTAATCGAAATAAATTCATTCATACACGGTCGGATTTCATATAAACATGTCGGATTTCATTACATTTCATACATTCTTCAACTAAAAAGGGGTGCGCTGGAGGTATAATTAATTAATAGAAGCTACCCACCTGCATCTGGGCTCAAGTTCTCTAGCAAAGGACTGTATCTCGTGAGCTTGCTCAACCACAAAGCGCTCTTCAATCATCCTGTAATCATAGAATTGCTCCATGATGTACAGCTCAGTGCTAGCAACCGGATGGTAGCAGCGGTGGCCTTACTTGGACCCGAGCGGCGGTGACCTACCGTGTTCTACTCTTCCTCGTTTTCTGTGTGGCGCGGCCTTGTTGGCAGCGGGGCGGGGCCTCGTTGGCAGCGGGGCGGGGCCTCGGTGGAGCCGGCGATGTCCTCTGTCTCGTTGCCAGCGGGTGGCGCCTCGGCAAAGCGGGGGAAATCCTCCCCCTCGTTGCCGGCAGGGTGGGGCCTTAGCGAAGCCGGCGGTGTCCTCTGCCTTGTTGTTGGTGCTGCGGGGCCTCGGCGGAGCAGGGCCTCGTCGACGCCAGCAGAGCGGGGACTCGTCGGAGCCGGCATTGTCCTCTGCCTCATCCTCGGTCTCGCCAAACAGCGCCTCGCCCACTTCATCGCCCTCTTTGTAGGCGGTCGCAGCCTCCGCCACCCGCATGCGGTACCGCCAGAGCTCGAGGCAGCCCTCGTGGGTGAAGCGGTACGAGTCGAGTAGCGCCTTCTGCTCCGCCCGCTCCGCGGCGATCTGCTCCTCCGCCTGCAGGTGCTCCTGGAGGAGATGGTGGTTGTAGGCGGCGTCGGCCTGCGCCTCCCGAAACTGCTCCTCATGCTTCTGCCTCACTGTGTCCATATATTGGGAACGAGCCTCGCCGATGGTCATGGTGCAATGCACCGGTGAGGATGGCACGGAGGAGGGGGTTGGCGCCGGATCGTCGACTACCATGTTCTCCATTGGTACGCCGTCATCCTCCCGGCTGCCTGCCGGCTAGCCAGTTGGCAGCAATGGCTTCCATCTCCTTGTGGTCCATCGTCCGCTCGTCCCGAAGAGCGCTGGAGCGCGAGGAAGCCATGGTGCGCAGTAGTGGTGTGGACGGGAGAAAGGGAACGGATGCGGGTGACTGCGGCTATGGCTGGCGCAACAGTTTATATAGCAATGGTGGGCGGCGGAGGGATGGACGTGTGGCGCCGGAGTAGCCGCCTTGGCAACCGCGTATCATTAATGTGGCGGCAGAAGGCAGACGGACGACACTTGTGTCGTTTGAAGGCGGAGGAATCGCTTGCACCGGGAAGCGAGGCGGGCGGCGCTGACCGTTTCGGGCGGAAAGCGCGCATGGGCGAGGGAGGCGGTCTGGGTGGGCCAGGGCAGTCAGACTCGTGCTTGGCAGCGGGTCGGTCCAGCAGCCGGACATGCTGGCTCGCCAGCTGATACGTCTCCAACGTATCTATAATTTTTGATTGCTCCATGCTATATTATCTACTATTTTGAGCAATATTGGGCTTTATTATCCACTTTTATATTATTTTTGGGACTAACCTATTAACTGGAGGCCCAACCCAGATTTGCTGTTTTATGCCTATTTCAGTGTTTTGAAGAAAAGGAATATCAAACGGAGTCGAAACGGAACGAAATCAACTGGAGAAGTTATTTTTGGAAGGAAACCTACCGGATAGACTTGGACCCTATGTCAGAAGATGAAGGAGGTGCTCACGAGGGTAGGGGCGCGCCCCCCTGCCTCGTGGCCCCCCCTTCGGTCCACCGACGTACTCCTTTCACCCATATATACCCACATATCCTAAAACTTCCAGAACAGTGATTAGATTGGGAGTTCCGCCGCCAAAAGCCTCCGTAGCCACCGAAAGCCAATCTAGACCCGTTCCGGCACCCTGCCGGAGGGGGCAATCCCTCTCCGGTGGCCATCTTCATCATCCCGGTGCTCTCCATGACGAGGATGGAGTAGTTCTCCCTCGGGGTTGAGGGTATGTACCAGTAGCTATGTGTTTGATCTCTCTCTCTCTCTCGTGTTCTTGATTTGGCACGACCTTGATGTATCGCGAGCTTTGCTATTATAGTTGGATCTTATGTTTCTCCTCCCCCTGTACTCTCTTGTAATGGATTGAGTTTTCCCTTTGAAGTTATCTTATCGGATTGAGTCTTTAAAGATTTGAGAACACTTGATGTATGTCTTGCCGTGGATATCTGTGGTGACAGTGGGATATCACGTGATTCACTTGATGTATGTTTTGGTGATTAACTTGCAGGTTCCGCCCATGAACCTATGCATAGGGGTTGGCACACGTTTTCGTCGTGATTCTCCGGTAGAAACTTTGGGGCACTCTTTGAGGTTCTATGTGTTGGTTGAATAGATGAATCTGAGATTGTGTGATGCACATCGTATAATCATACCCACGGATACTTGAGGTGACATTGGAGTATCTAGGTGACATTAGGGTTTTGGTTGATTTGTGTCTTAAGGTGTTATTCTAGTACGAACTTTAGGGCTGTTTGTGACACTTATAGGAATAGCCCAACGGATTGACTGGAAAGAATAACTTTGAGGTTGTTTTGTACCCTATCATAATCTCTTCGTTTGTTCTCCGCTATTAGTGACTTTGGAGTGACTCTTTGTTGCATGTTGAGGGATATTTATGTGATCCAATTATGTTATCATTGTTGAGGGAACTTACACTAGCGAAAGTATGAACCCTAGGCCTTGTTTCCTAGCATTGCAATATCGTTTACGCTCACTTTTATCATTAGTTACCTTGCTGTTTTTATATTTTCAGATTACAAAAACTATTATCTACTATCCATATACCACTTGTATCACCATCTCTTCACCAAACTAGTGCACCTATACAATTTACCATTGTATTGGGTGTGTTGGGGACACAAGAGACTCTTTGTTATTTGGTTGCAGGGTTGCTTGAGAGAGACCATCTTCATCCTACGCCTCCTACGGATTGATAAACCTTAGGTCATCCACTTGAGGGAAATTTGCTACTGTCTTACAAACCTCTGCACTTGGAGGTCCAACAACGTCTACAAGAAGAAGGTTGTCTAGTAGACATCAAGCTCTTTTCTGGCGCTGTTGCCGGGGAGGTGAGTGCTTGAAGGTATATCTTTAGATCTTGCAATCGAGTCTTTTAGTTTCTTGTTTTATCACTAGTTTAGTTTATAAAAGAAAACTATAAAAAAATGGTATTGAGTTTCTCTCATACGCTTCACCTTTTTAATATCTTTCGTGAGTATGATGGAAAGGATAATTGTGCTCAAGTGCTTGAAGAAGAAATCTATAGAATGTTTGGCACTAAATATTTGAATGATGAGCATGATTGCAATGTTGTTAGTATGAATTCCTTGAATATCCATGATGCTAATGGTATGCAAAGCCACAAGCTTGGGGAAGCTATGTTTGATGGAGATGATATTTTTTGTCCCCCAAGTTTTGATGAGCAAATTTATTATGATGAAAGCATGCCTCCTATCTATGATGATTATTGTGATGACACGTATGCTTTAAAGAATAATGATAACAATGAAACTTTTCATCTTGATTTCAATTTTCAATCCCATGATAGTTACTTTGTTGAGTTTGCTCCCACTACTATTCATGAGAAGAATTTTGCTTATGTAGAGAGTAGTAAATTTTCTATGCTTGTAGATCATGAAAAGAATGCTTTAGGTTCTGGTTATATTGTTTAATTCATTCATGATGCTACTGAAAATTATTATGAGGGAGGAACATATGCTTGTAGGAATTGCAATAATATCAAGTTTCCTCTCTATGTGCTTAAAATTTTGAAGTTATGCTTGTTTTACCTTCCTATGCAAGTTGATCCTTGTTCCCACAAGTTGTTTTCTCACAAAATCCCTATGCATAGGAAGTGGGTTAGACTTAAATGTGCTAGTCATATTCTTCATGATGCTCTCTTTATGTTTCAATTCTTATCCTTTATGTGAGCATCATTGAAACCATCATGCCTAGCTAGGGGCTTTAAACGATAGCCCTTGTTGGGAGGCAACCCCACTTTATTTTTGTTCCTTGCTTTTTGTTCCTGTTTAACAACAAATAATTCATCTAGCCTATGTTTAGATGTGGTTCTATGCTTTTAATTAGTGTTTGTGCCAAGTAGAACCTTTGGGAAGACTTTGGGAAAGTCTTGTTGATCATGCTGTAAGAAAACAAAAACTTTAGCGCTCACGAGAATTGCTGCCATTTTTATTTGGAAAGTGCTATTTAGATAATTATTTTTGCACATGATTAACAGATAAATTCCTCAGGTCCAGCAATTTATTTGAGAATTTTATGAGTTCCATAAGTATACGGTTGATTCATATTACTACAGACTGTTCTGTTTTTGACGGATTCTGTTTTTCGTGTGTTGTGTGCTTATTTTGATGAATCTATGGCTAGTAAAGTAGTTTATAAACCATAGAGAAGTTGGAATACAGTAGGTTTAACACCAATATAAATAAATAATGAGTTCATTACAGTACCTTGAAGTGGTGATTTATTTTATACTAACGGAGCTTATGAGTTTTCTGTTAAGTTTTGTGTTGTGAAGTTTTCAAGTTCTGGGTAAGGATTCGATGGACTATGGAATAAGGAGTGGAAAGAGCCTAAGATTTGGGATGCCCCAGGCACCCCAAGTTAATATTCAAGGACAACCAAGAGCCTAAGCTTGGGGATGCCCCGGAAGGCATCCCCTCTTTCGTCTTCGTTCATCGGTAACTTTACTTGGAGCTATATTTTTATTTACCACATGATATGTGTTTTGCTTGGAGCGTCAATTTATTTTGTTAGGATTTGCTTGCTGTTATTTAGAACAATGTTTTGCATCTTTTATTTCAATAAAAGTGGCATTTATAGCCTTTACTATGCCTATTTTAGAAGTCCACATGTTGTTGTTTGAAAACAGAAGGTTTACCGCAGTTACAATAATTCCCTAGAAAAGTCAGAATGTAATAAAATGTTGAAACATTTTGCATATTAAGCTCTGATAAATTTACTACAGTGGGAATTTTCTTTCATAATTTTTGGAGCTAGGCAAGTATGGATGTTGCTGCATTCTTTACAGACTATCCTGTGTAGGCAGATTGCTGTTATGTTTGCATTGTTTGCATATGTTTGCTTCTTTAATGATTCTATTTGAGGATATGACTATTAAATATGCAGAGGCATTTAGTATGCGATGTTGAATAATAATTTTAGTGATTTGCTACAGTAGAGTATGATAAGTTTTTGGCAATGGTTTATACTAACTTATCTCACGAGTCCTTGTTGAGTTTTGTGTGGATGAAGCTTTTGAGATTTAGGGAGACCGTGATATGAGATGAATTAAGGAGACACAAAAGCTCAAGCTTGGGGATGCCCAAGGCACCCCAAGATAATATTTCAAGAAGTCTCAAGCGTCTAAGCTTGGGGATGCCCCGGTTGGCATCCCACCTTTCTTCTTCAACAACTATCGGTTAGTTTCGGTTGATCCTAAGTTTTTGCTTCTTCACGTGATGTTTGCTATTCTTAGATGTCATTTTATTTTGCTTTGCTTGCTGTTTGAATAAAATACCAAGATCTGAAATTATTAAATGTTAGAGAGTCTTCACATAGTTGCATAATTATTCGACTACTCATTGATCTTCACTTATATCTTTCGGAGTAGTTTGTCATTTGCTCTAGTGCTTCACTTATATCTTTTTAGAGCACGGTGGTGGTATTATAGAAATAGATGAACTCTCATGCTTCACTTATATAATTTTGAGAGTTTGAAATAGCATGGTAATTTTCTTAAATAATCCTAATATGCTAGGCATCCAAGAATAGTAAAAACTTTCATATAGAGTATTGAATACTAAGAGAAGTTTGATGCTTGATGATTGTTTTGAGATATAAAGATGGTGATATTAAAGTCATGCTAGTTGAGTAGTTGTGAATTTGAGAAATACTTGTGTTGAAGCTTCTGATTCCCGTAGCATGCACGTATGGTGAACCGTTATGTGATGAAGTCGGAGCATGATTTATTTATTGATTGTCTTCCTTATGAGTGGCGGTCGGGGACGAGCGATGGTCTTTTCCTACCAATCTATTCCCCTAGGAGCATGCGTGTAGTACTTTGTTTCGATAACTAATAGATTTTTGCAATAAGTATGTGAGTTCTTTATGACTAATGTTGAGTCCATGGATTATACGCACTCTCACCCTTCCACCATTGCTAGCCTCTCTAGTACCGCGCAACTTTTGCCGGTATCATAAACCCACCATATAACTTCCTCAAAACAGCCACCATACCTACCTATTATGGCATTTCCATAGCCATTCCGAGATATATTGCCATGCAACTTTCCACCGTTCCATTATTATGACATGCTTCATCATTGGCATATTGCTTTGCGTGATCATGTAGTTGACATCGTATTTGTGGCAAGGCCACCGTTCATAATTCTTTCATACATGTTACTCATGCATCATTGCACATCCCGGTACACCGCCGGAGGCATACATATAGAGTCATATCTTGTTCTAAGTATCGAGTTGTAATTCTTGAGTTGTAGGAAAAATAAAAGTGTGATGATCATCATTATTAGAGCATTGTCCCAGTGAGGAAAGGATGATGGAGACTATGATTCTGTCGGCGTTCTAGGAACGGGGGTCCCCAGACTTGCCTGCCTGCGGCCTGCGGCGTGGCTCAAAGGGGGGCCCAGCACGGCCCATCTTCACCAACACAAAACCAAGACCCTCGCGAGGGGCCAAGCCTCGCGGGGCGGACGACGCGGAGCCTCCTCAGGCACGGCCTCATCAGGCAGGCTCACGAGGGGGCAGAGAGATCAAGGCAGGGTACCTCACGAGGTGCCCGTGACGCAAGCCATGACGACTCAGGGCGCCAGGCGGGCGCCAGCCCGCGCAGCGTCCTCCTTTCCTCTTTGGTGCAAAGGGGGCAAGCGCAGCCGTGGAGTACCGAGGCATCAGGCAAAGGTTGCCATTTAGGTGCAATGAGACCAAGACCAGGAGGACTACGAGACGGAGGTCACCGTGGAGCCCAAGACGGCGTCATCACCAGAGCTTTGCGCAGACGAAGACTACTTTTGTTGGGATAGCTGATACTTGCTGTCCCCTTTCAAATTAGCCCGCCATTGTTGGCTCCCTTCCCGCTCGATATTTGGGAAGAGGACCAGGGCCTCTATAAATAGGACCGGCCACCCACATAGCAAGGGGTCGGTTCCGGAGGTCGTTTTGGGTCGGTTAGTTGGAACTAGAGAAGCAACCAGAGAGAGAGAGAGGGTGACTGAACTCTTCCCAGCGGTTCATCGCCCCAGTCAAGAACAGACCCTCGCGAGGCTGTTCTTCCTTGTATTGTTCATCATCATCAGCCCAAGAGGCAATCCACCACACCACACACTGGAGTAGGGTATTACACCATAACGGTGGCCCGAACCAGTATAAACCCTGTGTCTCTTGTGTTGTTCTTTCCATAGTTTAGATCCTAGCATGGCGGAGGGGAGCAGGTAGGTAGGAGGCGAAATCTCCGCGCGCACCTTAGTGTTCGAACCTCAAGGGTCTGCCGGAACCCGAAATCCGACATTTGGCGCGCCAGGTAGGGGTGCGCCGGAATTTTTCTTCCACCACCCCGTTCTCCTCCGACCATCACGCTCATGTCTGACGCTCGTCGGGCCCGCGCAGAGCGCCGGGCCGCCCTCGCTTTCTGCGTCGCCCAGACAGCCCCTGTCGGCGGGCGTCCTCGCCGTTCCCCGTCACCTGCCGTCAACGCCTCCACCGGCCTGGCGGGGGACGAGCAGCAAGCATCGTCTCAGCATCCGTCCGTGCGGCAAGATGGCCGCACCGCAACTCCCTCGCTCGCCCCGGCTGGATCTTCATCCCGCGCGCTTCGCGCGCCCATGGAGGCTCGGGCTGCACTCATCATGGCAAACGAGCTCCTGCGCTACCGTCCCGTCGACGACGTCTATGAAGAATGGCTCGACCGCGTCGCCGAGCTCGTCCGCGCCGCAGGGGGCTCTTCCGCGCCGTCCGTTCCGCTGCACCGCACCCCGCCCCGCGCGGGCGACGAGGCTCCGGCGGTGCCCCAGCCGCCACCTCCTCAAGAAGACGCCATGGCTCCAAGGTGCGTGGCCCCTGGGCGGAACCCGCTCCGTCAGGTGCCTGTGCGGCAAGAACAGAGCTGCCAAGAAGTCCCTCGCCCGCCAGAAGCTGCCCGGGCGCTCCCTGCTCCAGCACGTCGCGACCATCCTCCTACTCCAGCGCGTGGGGACATGCAAGACCAGGCTCTCCATCACCCAAGGCCTCCCGTGGCCACAGCAGGCTGCCGCGCCTTCACCACCGAACTACGCAGCGTCGCGTGGCCAGGCAAGTTCAAGCCGGACCTGCCTCCTCGCTACGACGGCACGGCCGACCCTACGGAGTTCCTCCAGCTCTACGAGCTGGGCATCGAAGCTGCCAACGGAGACGAGAAGGTCATGGCGAACTGGTTTTCCATGGCGCTCAAGGACGGGGCCCGCACCTGGCTCCTGAACCTGGCTCCAGGCACAATCTCCTCCTGGGACGAGATGCGCACCCGCTTCATCACCAACTTCCAAGGTACTCGCGACCGGCCACCTGCCGTGAGCGACATGCGCCGCATCAAGCAACAACCTGGGGAGACCCTGCAGAAGTACATCCAGCGCTTCAACAACGCACGCCTCAAGATTCCCAAGGTGACTGAAGAGGCCATCATCTCAGCCTTCTCCGACGGCGTGCGCGACGTCAAGATGAAGGAGGAGCTGGCGATGCATGAAGACCTGTGCACTTCCTTGGAGCTGTTCAACTTGGCGAACAAGTGCGCCAGGGCTGAGGAAGGGCGTCTCTCCCTCCTCGAGCTGCCTGCCGCAGACCCAGAAGAGAAGAAGCTCAAGGCCAAGGAAATGAAAAGCAAGGGGGCTGCCGTGCTCGCGGCAGAACCAGACACCAAGCGGGGCAGAGATCAGCCCGAACCTTCCAAGGGCAGCCGGTACTGTGTGTACCACGACCTCCACACCTACAACACCAACGAATGCCAAGAACTCCGAGCCGTGCGAGAAGGAAGGATCGGCTGTCGTCCCGACCGCGGTGACCGGGGCTACGGTCAAGGAGGAGGAAGGAACGCAGGACGCTGGGAAGACCATGGCCCGCGCCAGGGGTGGCGCGATCAACCTCGCGAGGATCGCTGGCAAGACCCACCTCGCGAGGGAGGCTGGAGGGATCAGCCTCGCGAGGATCGCCTGCAAGGAAACGCAGGCCTCCCACCGCTACCGCCACAGCCAAGGAGAAACGAGGACCTCCACCAGGACGAGGAGGCTGGGGGCTTCCAGGAGCCGCGCGCGATCGCCTGCATCCTGGGCGGAGCACAAGCCCCAGCCTCTCAACGCATCTTCAAGCAGTTCGCCCGTGAAGTGAATGCAGCCCTCCCCAGGCTCGAAGCCACGCGCCCTCTCAGGTGGTCGGCGTGCGCCATCACGTTCAGCTCAGCAGATCAACTCAAGTGTGCGGCTACAGCCGGAGTCCTCCCGATGCTTTGTTCCCCAATCATCAGCAACGTGGTGGTCACCAAGACCCTCATCGATGGCGGGGCAGGGCTCAACGTCCTGTCCGTAGAGACATTCAACAACCTCCAAGTGCCCTACAGCCAACTCCAGCCAACCAAGCCTTTCTCCGGTATCACCGACGGCTCCACGGTCCCGATTGGGCAGGTCCGCCTCCCTGTCACCTTCGGGGCACGCGACAACTACCGCATCGAGCTCATCGACTTCGACGTCGCTCACATCCGCCTGCCGTACAACGCCATCCTTGGGTACCCAGCGCTAGCCAAGTTCATGGCCGTAACTCACCACGGCTACAACGTCCTCAAGATGCCAAGAAGCGGCGGAGTCATCACGGTGCCCTGTGAAGAGAAGGACGCGGTGTGTTCCCTGGAACGAGCCTTTCAGGCCGCATCACTGGAAGACCCGGATCGCGGAAGAAGGAGGCTTCCCGAGGCCGCCCCCAAGAAGAAGAAGACGTCGTCCGGCCTGGCCCCTTAGGAGGCAGGCCCCTCTGGGCCCGTGCCTGCCCAGGGGGAACCTCCTTCCATCACATAGGAAAGCGCGCCTGGCGCCCTCCTTAGGCAGGGCTCGGGGGCTCTCCCCTGGAGGGCCACCGACCTAGCCAGGGTCACGAGGGAGGCGCTTGGGCACCACCTAGAGGCGTGTTTCGAAGCACGTTTCCCTCAAGAGGGAGCAAGGCAAGGGGATCCAGACCCTCAGGAGTTCGTCAGCAAGGCCATTCAGGAGCTACAGGAGTCAAGAGTCATGAAAGGCGGCCGCCGCCTACCAGCAGAGGCCCCCCATCCAGGCGGGGATGGCGGGCTGCGCGTCTGCATCGACGTACCAGGGCTCAACCGAGTCGCCTCCCTGTAGCGCCTCTGGCCCTCGTGAGTGGGGCGCTACGGAGGTCCACCCCACAGCTACGTTCGCATGCCTTACGGCTTCCCAAGCGCGGCTGACACGCACCAGTGCCTCATGAGGGGCATCACGGAGGCACGAGAGGCCAGGCGTTCCGCAGCCCTGGCGGAGATGGAGATGGTCCGCGAGGAGCCGCCAGCGCCTCCGGAGCCTCCCGAGGCCCCTGGGCCTCGGGGGCTCATGAGGATCAGCTTCCGTAGCCCACCGAGTCTGCTACACCAACACCCCTTCGTCTTCAACATCATTAGGTGACATCTTTCGAGTTTTATTTCCAGCTGGGAGCGCCCCCAGGGCTGCATTATTCCCAAGCCGCGTGGGTCCGTCCCTGCGGCGTGTATCCCTTTTTATTTCGCGTTGTTAGCTTACCTTGTTGGGGGCGCCACTCAGGCTGCATTACCCCCAAGTCGCTCGGGCCTGACCCAGTGATCTCCGCATTCCCAGCATCTGTTTGAACGAATCCACTCCTTCGTGGATAATGTGTTTTACCTAGTTGCCTGCTCAGCTGACGCCAACTAACGGAGCTGCTCCCAAACGGCATGACGCTTGCGCATGGGTCCGTCCCTGCAACGCCGACAAACCTGGATGGCTGAGCTCTGGCCACGGCAGCCCCGCATAGCGTCACCTCGTCAAGCCTTCAGTGCCTCGCTACCCCTCGGAAGCAACCAACAGCTGACCGTCAATTGTTATGGCAACCCCTTGCTTTTCCTATGATGGACATGCAGGACCTCCTGAAGGAGTTGCGTCAGGTGAGGCTCTTGCTGTGTCTCCTTCGCTCTCGTCCGCGCGAACCGCTTGCACGTTAAAGGGGGGTGCCTGAGCATCGCGACTCAGGGCTCCTACTGGCTCTCCATCCCTCACCCTCTGGCCATGACCATGGCATCACGACCTGGCATACCAGCGACGGCTGAGACTCGCTCGAGGGCCGGGACCCGAGGACGTAGAGCAGAAAGGGGAGCAAAGGCGAGAGGGGAGAGACACACAAGGACCTCGCCGAGCAACCTCGCGCCTGCCGAAGCACGGACCCGGCGACACACCAGACAGCGGCCCCTGACCCTCGAGATAAGTCATCACCCGAAAGCACCAGCTACCGTGGCACAGTCCCCGCGCCTAATGCTATCCCTTGTTAGCGACGCCGCTCTCCTTTCTCGCCAAACAACGGCTTCTTGGGCGCCAAAGGGGACCTCCTGAGCATCGCGACTCAGGGGCTCTTACCGGACCTCGGGTCGCTCACCTCCTGGCCTTGACCACGGCATCGCGACCTGGCATACCAGCGACGGCTGAGGCCGCCTTGGGACTGGGACCTGTCGGCGCAGAGCACCAAGCCCTCGTGAGGTTCGAAAGGGAGGACCGAGCTAAGACGGGATGAGCAACTCGCGCAAATCTACGACAAGGGTTATATTAACAAAACAGAATCACAAGCACCTTACAAGCCCCCACGGGGCGCATTTTTGGTTCCTCGCAGGGAACAGATCCTAAAGAGACGCAAATTACGCGCATCCCTACAAAAGACGCCATCATCAACAGTGGGTCGTCAAGCATCGACACCAACCCCATCCAGATCAGAGTCGGCGGCGGCTTGACGAGCCCGCCCTGCTCCAGG
Organism: Triticum urartu; assembly: GCF_056163025.1. Classification (NCBI taxonomy): domain Eukaryota; kingdom Viridiplantae; phylum Streptophyta; class Magnoliopsida; order Poales; family Poaceae; genus Triticum; species Triticum urartu. Next base: position 137,631,871 of record NC_141877.1, on the reverse strand, counting down.
AGCGGCGCTGGCTCGGGGGCTCGTAGCTGTCGTCGCTCGTCTCCGGAGTCGCGAAGGGCTCACCGGAGTCGCTGGAACCTCCAACATCTCCACCGCCTGAGGAGCCGCCAAGGGAGCGGTTGGCGAGCCCAGTCCTCGTCGCAGCAGGGCCCTGGCCGCCTTCACCGGGGCAGCACTCCAGCCGGCGCCCGCTCGCGTCGAAGACCTTGAAGAGCATCACCGAAGCACCGTCGTAGTCCAAGTGGATCGCGAAGATGCCCCTTGTCCTGCAAACCCGGGCGATCTCTCTCCAGCCCGAGTCATGTAGACCTCGCCCGGGGCGACGACCGCGACCTCTGCCTCGGTCGCGAGGGTGCTGCAGCCGGCGTGCTGCAGCCAGAGCTCCAGGGGCTCCCCCTACGGGATGATGGAGGCGAAGAAGGGAGGAAGGCGGATCCAAGACTAAAGAGGAATGGCGACGTGGAGCACGAACTCTTGGGAGGAGCCCTCGGTGTGGACCCCAGCGGGGACGACCCACACCTTCGTGACCCGTCGGCGCCGACGGCGGCGCCGCCCGTGGCGGTCAGCACCAGCTCCTTCGGGGCCCTCGTCGTGGGCGTACAATGGAAGCGGGAAGCCCGGCGGCGCCTGCTCGCCCCAAGTCCTCGACACCACCTGGAGAGCCCCCTCGTCCGGGCCACGGGGGATGAGCCGTTTCTTCGGCGGAAGTGGATCTGGTCCCTCTCGGGAGCCTTTCCCTTCTCTGCCGTCGAGAACCAGCGGATCGAAGCCATCGCGGCAAGATGGAGCAAGAATCAGGAAGAAGGAGGAGCAAGGAGGGATGGACTGGAAGGGCGCGCGCCGTTCCGTACTTATAGCCGGCGAAGGCCAACCGCCGACCTCCACGATCGCAGGTAATCATGACCCGTTTTGCATGCAGGGACTTGTCCAATCCATGCAGTTGCCGAGGCGCCATGGGGAAGTGGAGGCGCCCACGTCCAGTCAACCGCCACGCGGCGCCCAAGGCCACAGGCTGTTAGGGCCCACGGCGCTTCGCTCTTGCCCTTCCGCTTCCCTGCACGGCCAAGTCCGGGCGCGCCTTGGGCCCGGGGGCTACTGTCGGCGTTCTAGGAACGGGGGTCCCCAGACTTGCCTGCCTGCGGCCTGCGGTGTGGCTCAAAGGGGGGCCCAGCACGGCCCATCTTCACCAACACAAAACCAAGACCCTCGCGAGGGGCCAAGCCTCGCGGGGCGGACGACGCGGAGCCTCCTCAGGCACGGCCTCATCAGGCAGGCTCACGAGGGGGCGGAGAGATCATGGCAGGGTACCTCATGAGGTGCCCGTGACGCAAGCCATGACGACTCAGGGCGCCAGGCGGGCGCCAGCCCGCGCAGCGTCCTCCTTTCCTCTTTGGTGCAAAGGGGGGAAGCGCAGCCGCGGAGTACCGAGGCATCAGGCAAAGGTTTCCATTTCGATGCAACGAGACCAAGACCAGGAGGACTACGAGACGGAGGTCACCGTGGAGCCCAAGATGGCGTCATCACCAGAGCTTTGCGCAGACGAAGACTACTTTTGTCAGGATAGCTGATACTTGCTGTCCCCTTTCAAATTAGCCCGCCATTGTTGGCTCCCTTCCCGCTCGATATTTGGGAAGAGGACCAGGGCCTCTATAAATAGGACCGGCCACCCACATAGCAAGGGGTCGGTTCCGGAGGTCTTTTTGGGTCGGTTAGTTGGAACTAGAGAAGCAGCCAGAGAGAGAGAGAGAGGGTGACTGAACTCTTCCCAGCAGTTCATCGCCCCAGCCAAGAACAGACCCTCGCGAGGCTGTTCTTCCTTGTATTGTTCATCATCATCAGCCCAAGAGGCAATCCACCACACCACACACTGGAGTAGGGTATTACACCACAACGATGGCCCGAACCAGTATAAACCCTGTGTCTCTTGTGTTGTTCTTTCCATAGTTTAGATCCTAGCATGGCGGAGGGGAGCACGTAGGTAGGAGGCGAAATCTCCGCGCGCACCCTAGTGTTCGAACCTCAAGGGTCTGCCGGAACCCGAAATCCGACAGATTCCCCCACAAGTCGGGATGAGACTCCGGACGAAAATAAATAAATAAAAGAGGCCAAAGAAGCCCAAATAAAAAAAGAAGAGAAAAGAGGCCATAAAAAAAGAAGGCCCAAATAAAAAAAATGAGAGAAAAAGAGAGAGGGGGCAATGCTACTATCCTTTTACCACACTTGTGCTTCAAAGTAGCACCATAATCTTCATGATAAAGAGTCTCCTATGTTGTCACTTTCATATACTAGTGGGAATCTTACATTATAGAACTTGGCTTGTATATTCCAATGATGGGCTTCCTCAAAATGCCCTAGGTCTTCGTGAGCAAGCGAGTTGGATGCACACCCACTTAGTTTCTTTTGTTGAGCTTTCATAAACTTATAGCTCTAGTGCATCCGTTGCATGGCAATCCCTACTCACTCACATTGATATCTATTGATGGGCATCTCCATAGCCCGTTGATACGCCTAGTCGATGTGAGACTATCTTCTCCTTTTTGTCTCCTCCACAACCACCATTCTATTCCACCTATAGTGCTATGTCCATGGCTCACGCTCATGTATTGCGTGAAGATTGAAAAAGTTTGAGAACATCAAAAGTATGAAACAATTGCTTGGCTTGTCATCGGGGTTGTGCATGATTTAAATACTTTGTGTGGTGAAGATAGAGCATAGCCAGACTATATGATTTTGTAGGGATAACTTTCTTTGGCCATGTTATTTTTAGAAGACATAATTGCTTTGTTAGTATGCTTGAAGTATTATTATTTTTATGTCAATATGAGCTTTTGTCTTGAATCTTTCGGATCTGAATATTCATACCACAATTAAGAAGAATTACATTGAAATTATGACAAGTAGCACTCCGCATCAAAAATTCTTTTTTATCATTTACCTACTCGAGGACGAGCAGGAATTAAGCTTGGGGATGCGTGATACGTCTCCAACGTATCTATAATTTTTGATTGCTCCATGCTATATTATCTACTGTTTTGGGCAATATTGGGCTTTATTATCCACTTCTATATTATTTTTGGGACTAACCTATTAACCGGAGGCCTAGCCCAGATTTGCTGTTTTATGCCTATTTCAGTGTTTCGAAGAAAAAGAATATCAAACGGAGTCGAAACGGAACGAAATCAACTGGAGAAGTTATTTTTGGAAGGAAACCTACCGGATAGACTTGGACCCTACGTCAGAAGATGAAGGAGGTGCTCACGAGGGTAGGGGCGCGCCCACCCCCCTGGGGCGTGCCCCCCTGCCTCATGGCCCCCCCTTCGGTCCACCGACGTACTCCTTTCACCCATATATACCCACGTATCCTAAAACTTCCAGAACAGAGATTAGATCGGGAGTTCCGCCGCCAGAAGCCTCCGTAGCCACCGAAAGCCAATCTAGACCCGTTCCGGCATCCTGCCGGAGGGGGCAATCCCTCTTCGGTGGCCATCTTCATCATCCCGGTGCTCTCCATGACGAGGATGGAGTAGTTCTCCCTCGGGGCTGAGGGTATGTACCAGTAGCTATGTGTTTGATCTCTCTCTCCCTCGTGTTCTTGATTTGGCACGACCTTGATGTATCGCGAGCTTTGCTATTATAGTTGGATCTTATGTTTCTCCACCCCCTGTACTCTCTTGTAATGGATTGAGTTTTCCCTTTGAAGTTATCTTATCGGATTGTGTCTTTAAAGATTTGAGAACACTTGATGTATGTCTTTCCGTGGATATCTGTGGTGACAATGGGATATCACGTGATTCACTTGATGTATGTTTTGGTGATCAACTTGCGGGTTCCGCCCATGAACCTATGCATAGGGGTTGGCACACGTTTTCGTCATGATTCTCCGGTAGAAACTTTGGGGCACTCTTTGAGGTTCTATGTGTTGGTTGAATAGATGAATCTGAGATTGTGTGATGCATATCATATAATCATACCCACGGATACTTGAGGTGACATTGGAGTATCTAGGTGACATTAGGGTTTTGGTTGATTTGTGTCTTAAGGTGTTATTCTAGTATGAACTCTAGGGTTGTTTGTGACACTTATAGGAATTGCCCAACGGATTGATTGGAAAGAATAACTTTGAGGTGGTTTCGTACCCTACCATAATCTCTTCGTTTGTTCTCTGCTATTAGTGACTTTGGAGTGACTCTTTGTTGCATGTTGAGGGATAGTTATGTGATCCAATTATGTTATCATTGTTGAGGGAACTTACACTAGCGAAAGTATGAACCCTAGGCCTTGTTTCCTAGCATTGCAATACCATTTACACTCACTTTTTATCATTAGTTACCTTGCTGTTTTTATATTTTTAGATTACAAAAACTATTATCTACTATCCATATACCACTTGTATCACCATCTCTTCGCCGAACTAGTGCACCTATACAATTTACCATTGTATTGGGTGTGTTGGGGACACAAGAGACTCTTTGTTATTTGGTTGCAGGGTTGCTTGAGAGAGACCATCTTCATCCTATGCCTCCTACGGATTGATAAACCTTAGGTCATCACTTGAGGGAAATTTGCTACTGTCCTACAAACCTCTGCACTTGGAGGCCCAACAACGTCTACAAGAAGAAGGTTGTGTAGTAGACATCACCAGCTAGCTCGCCGAGCTGAGCGACGACAATCAGACGATGGACATAGCTTCCGACCAGGAGCTGGCACCACTGTCCAAGCCGGTTCATGTCGTGTTCACCATGGAACAGGTGCGGCTGCACTTCGACGCCCTAATGGCGGAAGAGCTACCAGCACAGGAGGACTTGTGCTGCAACCTCCGTCTCCTCAACGAGCACCGGTGAACAAGCGAACGACAATTCCGTCGCGGACATGTGGCCCTATGATCCTGGCTTCCCGAATGAGTAGCGAGCGCTGTATCAGACCATCCGTTGGGCCCGCGAGGCCCTCTCTGTCGTCCTTCGAGTTGTTGCGCTCGTCGTGGCGCAGCCGTCTGGCGTTGTCAACATGGTCAACGGACATGAGGACGAGGAGATGAGTTTACTTGGAGAGGATGACAGTGGGGACCCACCAGGGACATAGCTGTACGTACGCAAGTGCCTCCTTATTAGTATATAAAACTATAATTTTTTTGCTTCCTCCTGGTTTCCTGACATCATGGTCCCACACCATTGTCAACCTATGTAGTCAATAAACGAGAGAATTGCACAAGAAGCGGCCGACAGCTGGGACCAAGCAGCTCGAGAAGTATTTGTGTTTTTGAGGTGTGAGCACTGCAGAGTTTTTCTTGAGCGATGTTTAGCCCAGATATTAATTTTTCCCCTCTGAACAACAACGAAAACATTGCTGCAGGTATTAACTGGGCGGCCTATGGCCCGTCTAGCCCAGGCCAGATATCCAGCCCAAATATTAAATTTTTTCAAGCTGAAAATGGCTAGCCCAGCTATACTTTTTTTAGGAATACCCTGGCAAGGTCAAGTTGTTATTCTCCGCCCCGCTAGGATGCAAATCTTTCCTAAGAGGGATGCATTAGGCTTAACAAGAAAATGGGCTTTAAGAAATAATAAATGGGATGTAATTATAAAAACTGGGCAGTAACTACAAAAAATGCACCAAACACGTAATTACTTTATAAAATATTATTTTTGGATAATGAAAATTTTAATTTCATTAATTGTTGCGAGCACAATGTTTCGTTGGATTTTTACGTAATATAAATTTATATTGAAATTGTATTTAATCTGACTAGAAATTTTGGGATAAAAATATTTCAAATGCCATCAAAATGTGGGAAATTTTATTGAATTCTGTTTTGAATGGTTGGTTGAAATGGGTTGTACTTTTAACAAACTATAAATGGGTTGTAGTAAATTCCATTAGAATTCAAAAATTGGCTGCACATTCTTACAAATCTCAAATGGGCTATAAGTTCTCTGCCACACACTTGTGGCCTTACTAAGTTGACGCGTCCCCTCAAAAAAAAGAGTTAACGCGTATGCAAGGCTTTGTCAACTTATAGTCAACACACGGTTCTAGCAGTAGTGGCCGTTGGATGTCCATCCAACGGATGCCATGCTTCTTCCCCAATCTCGAACATTCTAACTTCACCCGCCCAAAAAATGATTCCTCCCCCTGACATCTGGGGTGCACCATTTCGAAAGCTGACCTGTGGGCCTACTAAGTTGGCGCGTACCAAGGGCTTTGTCGACTTAGTCAATATGAACGATTCTAGCTGCAGTGACCGTATGATGTCCATCCAACGGCCGTCGTGCTTGTTTAACCTCTGGTCTTCATGCTCCAGCCACCCAAAGCAGTGCTGGTCATGCCGCCTGCTCCTATGTCCCGTGGCCGGCTGTGCTACCGCGGAGGCCTCGCCCCCCCTACTACTCCCACCACTGGCCAGGCCATCCCTCCACTCACCCACACCCCCTGTTATTCCGCGGCGACGACAGCCTCACACCGCAGCCGAACCAGTGAACCCACATACTCCTCTACGTGTGGGCATCCACTGATGCGTCTTCCCCGGCTCTGTGTTGTCCCCTTCCTAGGCCTCGCCGTTGTCCACCGTCCTGGTGCTCTTGGCGCGGCGTGGTCAACGTGGTCAAGGAACGGCTTCCATCGGACGTGGACTGTACGTGGAGAGGCTGACAGTTGGGTCCACGACCGCAGTAAGGAAGTGCCTCCTTATTACGCGGAAAATAATGATTCCTCCACCTGACAGCAGGGACCCACCGGACGGGCAATCATATTTCGTGAAATAAATGTTTCCCCCTGACTGCTGGGACCTACCAGCGACATCTTCGCACGCAAGGAAGTGCGTCCAAAAAAACGATTCGCCCCCTGACTGCTGGGACCCACCAGCTACATCTTCGCACGCAAGGAAGTGCCTGACAGTCGGGAACCACCTGGTCGAAGCATATGTAACATTGTCATTCTGGTCGCGGACGTGTACGTACATGCTGGTCCATGTAGAGGCACGCACGTGTCGTAGTAGAGGCACGCACGTAGCATGTACACGTACGTACAACGGTCAGTGTGCAAGAAAGAAAATACGGCCACGTACGTACATACGGGCAGGGTCTCGAACGCCTACTCGCGCATACGTACGGCCAGGGCTCGTGTACATGGCTGGGTCGGAATGGAGAAACAGCGTCGTCGTCGTGTTCATGGGGAGCCAACTGGCTGGGTCGGAATGAAATGCGTCGTCGTGTTCATCGGGAGGGCTTGGACGGAACAGCCGATGGAAACGAGGCCTGGCGTACCGCAGAACGGAGGAAATGGCCTTGTGTTCGACCGGCCATGGTCGAAACGAAATCCTGTTCATCGGGAGGGGTCTGGCATACCGCAAAACAGAGGGAACGGACCTCCTACAGTCGAAACGGGGGTCCTATTCATCGGGAGGGGTGTGGTGTACCGCAAAACGGAGGAAACGGACTTGTGTTGGAGCGCTACGGTCGAAACGGGGGTCCTGTTCATTGGGAGGGATATGGCATACCGCAAAACGGGACTCCACAGGATATTGTTCATCTCCGCCGTCGACCCCCTCCAGCCTCCACGGGCTACTGTTCATCCACCGTCGACCTCCTCCAGCCTCCACTTGCGACTGTTCATCCACGGGCTCCTGTTCATCCAGCCTCCACCGCGCGCTACTCCACCTTCTACTGTTCAACCAGCCCTCTCCATGGGCTCCTGTTCAACCACCCCTCCACGGGCTACTGTTCATCCAGCCCTCCACCGTCTACTGTTCATCCAGCACTCCACGGGGTGGTCCTGTTCATCTAGCCCTCCACGGGGTCCTGCTATCCAGCCCCAACCGGCTCGATCAATCGGGGTCCTGTTCATCCAGAGGCAACACCACGGGGTCCTGTTCATCCACCCCCACCGGCAACTGTTCATCCAAACCCCCTAGCAACACTCACTGTTCATCCAGAGGCAGCATCAATCGGCTTCAGTTAGCAGCAGTAGTGAAGGAATCGCTCGATCGGGGTTCAGTTAATAGCCATCGATCGATCGCTCGGATTCAGTAACGTGTAGCCTACAGTGCAATCGCTCAGGTTCAGTAGGCGAACGCCTCGCTCGAGTTCAGTTAGAGCCCAACGCCTCGCACCCACGCGTGTGCGTGTACGAGAGAAACGCGCAAACCTCCGTGCATCGCTCGGCCCCGACCACCAACCGTAACCGGGAACACCCTGATATTTTCCTCGCCCTCGCTTCTACCATGGTTTTTTCCATCATGGATGGCCCAAAGAATGTCATGCAGCTGCGTCTCCGGCCCGACCAGGACGAAAAGCCCATTTTCTGTCATGATTTTTTGTCATGGAAGTAGGAGCCCAACACATCTATGATGATATCGGGTTTTATCACAATTATCATCATAGAAGTGTCATAAGCATGACAGAAAAAAATTTGTTCGGCCCCAAATGTCACGGATGTGTCTTTTTTGTAGCGGGTGTTGGAGTCGGGAACAAGTCAGGGGGATCCCCGAGGCGGCCACGAGGTAGGGGGCACACCCAGGGGGTAGGGTGCGCCCCCACCCTCGTGGTGGCCTCGGGACTCTTCTAGCCCATCTACGGTACTCCGTGGGCTTCTTCTGGTCCAAAAATGATCTGTGTGAAATTTCAGGTCAATTGGACTCCGTTTGATTTTCCTTTTCTGCGATACTCAACAACAAGGAAAAAATAGAAACTGGCACTGGGCTCTAGGTTAATAGGTTAGTCCCAAAAATCATATAAAATAGCATATAAATGCATATAAAACATCCAAGGTTGATACTATAATAGCATGGAACAATCAAAAATTATAGATACGTTGGAGACGTATCAGACACCATCACGGAGGGGTTCATCATGTCCATTGGTGCCTCTCTGATGATGCGTGAGTAGTTGTTTGTTGACCTTCGGGTCCGTAGTTAGTAGCTAGATGGCTTCCTCTCTCTCGTTTTATTCTCAATAAAATGGTCTCTCGGAGATCCATATGATGTAATTCTTTTTGCGGTGTGTTTGTTGGGATCTGATGAACTTTGAGTTTAGGATCAGATCTATCTTTTTATCCATGAAAGTTATTTGAGTTTTCTTTGATCTCTTATATGCATGATTGCTTATAGCCTCGTGTTTCTTCTCCGATATTTGGGTTTTGTTTGGCCCACTTGATCTATTTATCTTGCAATGGGAAGAGGTGCTTTGTAATGGGTTCGATCTTACGGTGCTTGATCCCAGTGATAGAAGGGGAACCGACACGTATGTATCATTGCTATTAAGGATAATAAGATGGGGTCTATTTCTACATAAATAGATATTGTCTACATCATGTCATTGTTCTTATTGCATTACTCCGTTTCTCCATGAACTTAATACAGTAGATGCATGCTAGATAGCGGTCGGTGTGTGGAGTAATAGTAGTAGATGCAGGCAGGAGTTGGTCTACTAATCTTGGACGTGATGCCTATATAATGATCATTGCTTGGATATCGTCATGATTATTTAAAGTTCTATCAATTGCCCAACAGTAATTTGCTCACCCACCGTTTGCTATTTTTCTCGAGAGAAGCCACTAGTGAAACCTACGACCCCCGGGTCTCTTCTTTATCATATTTGCCTTTGCGGTCTATTTTTCCTTTGATTTTATTTCCAGATCAATTAAACCAAAAATACAAAAATACTGATAGGGGCAAAGGTGTCCCGTCTTTCGATGAGATGGTGGCTATCGTTTTAGAGGAAGTCGACTTTGATGATCCGACTACGAACTTGCGAGGACGTCACGCCTTAGCAATCGCTAAACCAACTCCGAGGGGTTATTGACCACGCCGGAGCACGATCAACCTGACCACGAGGGCCTGTTTCCTGCGAGAAAACGAAGAACAAGCAAGAAACTGAGATTGCAATCTGGATATTGCGAATATAAGATGAAAGCTTTATTGATCAAGGTGGGGTTCTGTGACGTCTTGGTCTGGTCGTTGGACACAAACGAAGTACGCGAAGTGCAGCTATGGCGAACTTTTAATCTAAACAAAACCAAAATTCTAAACGACGCCCTAAGGGTTGTATATATGGAGGAAGAGGGGGGATTTCGTGGCCCTTGGAGGAGGGGTCCGAAACCAACCCTAACTCTTGTTTCCCCACACATACGGACTCTAAAAACAGCCTATACTTAAGTATTTCGAAAATACATGGGCCTGGCCCAATAATAAGGTGACATAGCACCTAAAATAGCCTCTGGACGAAATTTATGAAGAGGCATCTTGTATATTTCGTCCAAGGCTTCACGCACTCCTTATGGTGGTTTCAAAGTCCTGAAATCATCACTTGTAACTCCGTTCTTGATCCCCTTGCGCATGCCATCATCTCCATGCTTGAACTTGCTCCAAGGTTCATCTTTCTTGTCCAAGGTAGGCCCTTCATTTGTAAGCAAAACAAATGTATCCAATTTAGGCAGCATCATATTCTCATGAACATTAGAGTCGTTACCAAGAAACGAAAGTACCTGATAATTCAATTGGCGTGCGCGAGCTCTAGTAATTGGTCCAGTGTGTATAGCAGCAGGGGCTATGGGTGTAACAATGGTATTGATGTCCTCATCATCCTCCCCTTCTTGAAATGAAGTCGTCCTCGACGAAAGTTCATCGTCCTCACCCAAATAAGGCTTCAAATCAGCAATGTTAAAAGTGGGACTAACCCCAAAATCTGCAGGCAGCTCAAGTTTATATGCATTATCATTTATTTTCTCTAACACCTTAAAAGGACCATCAGCACATGGCATTAGCTTTGATTTGCGCAAATTAGGAAATCTATCCTTACGCAAATGTATCCAAACAAGATCTCCGGGTGCAAACACAACATGTTTTCTACCCTTATCTCCAGCAAGTTTATATTTAGCATTCATACGCTCAATGTTTTCCTTAGTTAACTCATGCATTTTAAAAATCAATTCAACACGTTCTTTAGCATCAAAATTAACCTTCTCCGAAGATGGAAGAGGCAACAAATCAATAGGTGCACGAGGTAGGAAACCATACACAATTTCAAAAGGGCACATCTTAGTAGTAGAATGCAATGAACGATTATAAGCAAATTAAATATGAGGCAAGCATTCTTCCCACATTTTATTGTTATTCTTCAAAACAAACCTAAGCATAGTAGACAATGTTCTATTGACTACTTCAGTTTGTCCATCAGTTTGGGGGTGACAAGTAGTACTAAAAAGCAGTTTAGTCCCCAACTTAGCCCATAAACATCTCCAAAAGTGGCTAAGAAATTTAGTATCATGATCTGAAACAATAGTATTTGGCACACCATGCAAGTGAATAATTTCACGAAAGAACAAATCAGCAACATTAACAGCATCATCACTTTTATGACATGGTATAAAGTGTGCCATTTTCAAGAACCTATCCATGACAACAAATATGCTATCCCTCCCCTTCTTTGTTCAAGGTAAACCTAAAAGTCCATAGATATATCCTCCCAAGGAACACTAGGTACAGGCAAAGGTATATATAAACCATGAGGATTGAGTCGTGACTTAGCTTTTTGACATGTAGCGCGGCGAGCAACAAAACGCTCAACATCCCGTCTCATCTTTGGCTAAAAGAAATGTGTAGCAAGTATATCCTCCGTCTTCTTGATGCCAAAGTGTCCCATTAATCCTCCTCCATGCGCCTCCTGCAACAACAAAAGACGAACAGAGCTAGCTGGAATGCATAGCTTGTTAGCACGAAACACAAATCCATCGTTAAGAAAGAACTTGTTCCAAGTTCTCCCTTCCTTACAATTCTGCAATACATCTTTAAATTCAGCATCATGCACATATTGATCTTTGATGGTCTCCAAACCAAATATTTTAAAGTCAAGTTGTGAAAGCATAGTATAACGACGAGACAATGCATCAGCAATAACATTTTCTTTACCCTTCTTGTGTTTAATGACATAAGGGAAAGTCTCGATGAATTCAACCCATTTAGCATGTCGATGGTTCAGTTTTGCTTGACTTTTAATGTGTTTCAAACATTCATGATCAGAATGTATAACAAATTCCTTAGGCCATAAATAATGTTGCCATGCTTCTAAGGTCCGAACAAGAGCATATAATTATTTATCATAAGTAGAATAGTTCAGACTACGCCCACTCAATTTTTTAGAAAAGTATGCAACAAGTTTGCCATCTTGTAATAACACACCTCCAAATCCAATTCCACTAGCATCACATTCAAGCTCAAAAGTCTTATTAAAATCAGGAAGTTGGAGTAAAGGAGCATGTGTCAGCTTATCTTTCAATAGCATGAAGGCTTCTTCCTGTGCGGTACCCCAAACAAAAGGCACATCCTTCTTTGTAAGCTCATTGAGAGGTGCAGCAATGGAACTGAAATCTCTCACAAAACGCCTATAGAAACCAGCGAGGCCAAGGAAAATCCTCACTTGTGTGACCGTTTTGGGCTGCGGCCAACTCTTAATAGCTTCAATCTTGGCTTTATCAACTTCAATTCCCTGTGGAGTAACAACATAGCCAAGAAAGATACTCGGTCGGTGCAAAAGGTGCACTTTCCAAGGTTACCAAACAAACGTGCATCACGTAGAGCAATAAAAACAGCACGTAAATGTTCCAAATGTTCCTCCAGAGATTTGCTATAAATCAATATGTCATCAAAGTAAACTACCACAAATCGTCCAATGAAAGCACGTAAAACTTCGTTCATTAACCTCATGAAAGTACTAGGTGCATTAGTTAACCCAAAAGTCATGACTAACCACTCATATAATCCAAACTTAGTTTTAAATGTTGTTTTCCATTCATCTCCCAATTTCATACGAATTTGATGGTATCAACTACGCAAATCAACTTTGGAGAATATTGTAGAGCCACTCAATTCATCAAGCATATCATCAAGCCTAGGAATAGGATGATGATAACGAATAGTAATATTATTAATGCCTCTACAATCAACGCACATACGCGATGTACCATCCTTTTTCGGCACTAAAATGATGGGAACAGCACAAGGACTAAGGGATTCGCGTATATAACCTTTGTCGAGCAGTTCTTGTACTTGACGCATAATCTCCTTCGTCTCCTCTGGATTGGTACGGTATGGTGCACGGTTGGGTAATGATGCACCGGGAATTAAGTCAATTTGATGCTCAATCCCTCGAATAGGTGGTAATCCCGGTGGCACGTCTTGTGGAAAGACGTCAGCGAGCTCCTGCAAAATGTTAGTGACAGCAGGAGGCAAAGAGGAAGGCACGTCCTCGAATGAAAATAATGCCTCTTTGCACACAAAAGCATAGCAAACAGATTTGCTAAAATCTAAATCATCAATATCAGATTTGGTGGCAATTAAACATGCACTTTTCAATTTAATTTCAGAAGCAACACTAGATGGTTTATTATTAGGCTGCATTTATTGCTCAAATTCTTTTGCCACAATCTGATTTTCACTTTTATTTTTCTCCTGTTTTGCTTTATTAGCTCTTTTAATATCATCTTTCAAAATGGATTCAGGAGTCATAGGAAGCAAAGTAATATTTTTATCCTTATGAACAAGAGTATACTGATTGTTTCTACCATGGTGTACAGAATTTTTATCAAATTGCCATGGTCTACCAAGTAATAAGGAACATTTTTGCATAGGTACCACATCACAATCAACATAATCAGCATATGTAGAGATACTAAAATGCACACGAATAGTACATGTTACCTTAACCTTGCCGCTGTTGTTGAACCATTGGATGTAGTAAGGATGTGGATGTGGTCTTGTGGTGAGAGATAGCTTCTCCACCATCTTCATGCTAGCCAAGTTATTGCAGCTCCCTCCATCTATGATGACGCGAACAGAACATTCCTTCACAACTCCCTTTGTATGGAACAAATTATGCCTCTGAGTTTGCTCAGCTTGTGTAACCTGCACACTCAAAACACGTTGAGTAACTAAACATTCATACCTGTCAGCATCTTTAGCAGCCATGTAATGCGTCTCATGATCAGAATCCTCTCCACCATGTTCTTCATGTGTAATAAGAGCCAAAGTCTCCTCATCATAGTCACTAGCGGACTGATACCCACCATCCTCAGTAGCAATCATCACACGCTGAGATTAGCACTCTCTCACAAAATGTTCTCTTCCCTTACAACGATGACAAATAATATCACTTGTGTGCCCTGTTGATGCCATGGACGAAGAAGAGCTCTTCATAGGTCCGGCAGGTGTGCTCTTGGCAGATAGTGGTGGTTGTGCCTGCTTTCTTGTATCACTGCTGGAGGTGGCACCTGATGGAGGTGCTGGTGGAGTGGAAGTAGAGGATGCACGTGGTGTCCATGATGAAGATTGACGTGCAGAAAAGTTAGTTCGCGCCAATGCCTGTCGATCCTGCACTTCACGTTCAGCTTTACAAGCAAGATGGAATAAACGAGTGATATTAGTATACTCCTTATACTCTAGAATGGTCTGAATCTCTCTATTCAATCCACCCATAAAACATGCAAGCATAGCTTCATTCTCCTCAACAATACCACATCTGATCATGCCAGTTTGTAATTCCTGATAATATTCTTCTACATAATTTTTTCCTTGTCTTAAACGCTTCAATTTTTGAAGTAATTCACGTTGATAATATGGTGGAACCCAACGAGTACGCATAGCAGTTTTCAAAGCAGCCCAAGTAGTTGGAATAGGATATAATCTACAATGTTCAGACCACCAAACACATGCAAAGCTAGTGAAAGCACAAACAGCAGCAAGAACACATCTCTCCTCAAGATATTGTAAACATGTAAATCATTGTTCAGTTTCTAACTCCCAAGTAAGATATATATTAGGAACATATCTACCCTCAGATGGTGAAATATTCAATTTTAGTTTAGGAAGATGGTCATGTACCTCAGGTGGTGGTGCACCCCTACCATTGCGATGCTATGCATGAGGACGACCTGGTGGTGGTGGTGCTGGTGGTTGCACGTAGTTCTGATTTTGGTCAACCTCATCCTCGTAATGGTCCTCCACCTCTGCAGTAGCAGCAGGAGCGGCAGAAGCATCAACAGCGACACCAGAATTCTGCCCAGGGTCAATGGGAACGCGTTGTTCTCGTCCCACTTGATTTGGAAAGCGATGTTGTTGTTGTTGTTGTTGTAGAGGTGCGTTAGGGGCAGCCGGTGGTGGTGGTGGAAGACGCGCGAGCAATTCATTGAACTTGTTATCGAGCTTTGTTTCGAACGTCTTCTCCATGCCATCTATCATCTCCATGGCCTCTTCAAATCTGTTTAGCACATCTTGCACCTGTCCACTCATCATTTGCTGAAATTTATCATGCAACTCCTTATTCGTCATGTTCTCCCAGTCAGTCTCGTCGGCTTGTGATCCTGCCATGGTTAGCAGCAATAGGAACACACAAGAATATGATCCTACAGACTACTAACAAGAGGTGGTGGTGGATATCACAAATCCGTCAAGCAAATCTCAAATTCTTACCAGTTCTTACCCAGCAGCAGGCGGTGATCGGCAACCGTCGTAGTCAAAACTCTCAAAGCTTGGATAGAGCGATTACCAGGGAGAGTCAAACGCACGACGTAGATGTATGTGGAGCTGGGAAGGCTTATAATATGGTAGCAAAAAGGGTCAGCAATAATCAATTCAGAGATGCAAAGTTGAATAAATGCTCAACGACGGTACTGTGTTGGTCCTAGGCTAGACCGTGCTAGAGACGCGAGCCTAGAACACTAACAAAATCACGGCGCTGCACGTAAACAAGGGAGGAGCACGCTATGAAAAAAAAATTCACTTTTTTTGCACTTTTTTTCCTCTTTTTTTTGCTCCGCAACAATTTTTTTCAAAAAAGTCTACAAATGGTCTAAAAACTGCCTAGCCAGAATTTTCTAGACTTAGTTTTTTTAGTTTGGAACTATTTTTCTTCTGCGGGTAGCACGGAATCTCAGGAGTCCTATTCTGTCACGACTCAAAGTATCACGTGATCCGGAAATCGAAAACAATGCAACAATTACTGGACTCGGACTAGGACTGGTGGCAGAGATGAATCTGGTGGAATCTCGGACTGGTGGCGGCGATGAATCTGGTGGAAATCGGACTGGTGGAGGATATATGTTGCAGGTGGACTCGGATTGGTGTGATGGCGGCGGATATGTGGTGGCGTATAAGGACTCGGATTGGTGGTGAATATGTGTTGGTGAATATGGCAGCGACGATGAAGTTGGTGTGGTGGTGGTATATGGCAGCAGCGATGATGATGATGCGGTGGTGATATATGGCAGCGGCGACATGACAACCTGTGAACAGAACTCGAAACTCTAAAGGACTAGACGCTAAGACCAGCAACTTGACACGGCGATGCAACCGCAAATTCAACAAAGCAAATAAAGAAAAGATTATGCAAAGGCTCAGATTGGTTCGGATAGGATGAACTAACCCTAATTTTTTTGGCTTTTTCGTGGACTATAGGTACGAAGAACAGACTCGATCTAAACTACGAAAAACTGTAGAATCTCACCGAGCAACCTGGAAATCTGATACCACTTGATAGGGGCAAAGGTGTCCCGTCTTTCGATGACATGGTGGCTATCATTTTAGAGGAAGTCAACTTTGACGATCCGACTACGAACGTGTGAGGACGCCGCGCCTTAGCAATCGCTAAACCAACACCGAGGGGTTATTGACCACGCCGGAGCACGATCAACCTGACCACGAGGGCCTGTTTCCTACGAGCAAACGAAGAACAAGCAAGAAACTAAGATTGCAATCTGGATATTGCGAATATAAGATGAAAGCTTTATTGATCAAGGTGGGGTTCTGTGACGTCTTGGTCTGGTCGTTGGACACAAACGAAGTACGCGAAGTTACAGCTATGGCGAACTTTTAATCTAAACAAAACCCAAATTCTAAACGACGCCCTAAGGGCTGTATATATGGAGGAAGAGGGGGGGATTTCGTGGCCCTTGGAGGAGGGGTCCGAAACCAACCCTAACTCTTGTTTCCCCACACATACGGACTCTAAAAATAGCCTATACTTAAGTATTTCGAAAATACATGGGCCTGGCCCAATAATAAGGTGACGCAGCACCTAAAATAGCCTCTGGACGAAATTTATGAAGTGGCATCTTGTATATTTCGTCCAAGGCTTCATGCACTCCTTATGGTGGCTTCAAAGTCCTAAAATCTTCACTTGTAACTCCGTTCTTGATCCCCTTGCGCATGCCATCATCTCCATGCTTGAACTTGCTCCAAGGTTCCTCTTTCTTGTCCAAGGTAGGCCCTTCATTTGTAAGCAAAACAAATGTATCCAATTTAGGCAGCATCATATTCTCATGAACATTAGAATCGTTACCAAGAAACGAAAGTACCTGATAATTCAATTGGCGTGCGCGAGCTCTAGTAATTGGTCCAGTATGTATATCAGCAGGGGTTGTGGGTGTAACAATGGTATTGATGTCCTCATCAAATACCTTGTCGCACTTTATTTTATTTGGCATTTGATCTATCAACTTATTACAACTTTATCACATCTATTTTCCAATTTCTGGCGCCGTTACCCGAAAGGGATTGACAACCCCTTTAATACGTCGGGTTGCGAGTATTTGTTATTTGTGTGCAGGTGTTGTTTACATAGTGTTGCTTGGTTCTCCTACTGATTCGATAACCTTGGTCTCATCACTGAGTGAGATACCTACCGTCGTTGTGCTGCATCATCCCTTCCTCTTTAGGGAAATACCGACATAGTTCTAGCAAACATCAACGTATCATGTATCATATGGTCTTATCTTAGTACGAACTATTGGATAGATCGATCGGAAAGGGTAACTTTAAGGTGGTTTCGTACCCTACAAACAATTTCTTCTTACGTTCTTTGCTAGATAAGAACTTCGCAGTGATTCTTCATCACACGTTCCGGGATGGTTATATGATCCAATTATATTAGCATTGTTAAGAGATTGCACTAGCGAAAGTACGGACCCTAGGCCTCATTTTCAAGCATTGCAATAACGTTTGTGCTCACTTTTGTTACTTGCTACCTTGCTGTTTTTTATTGTTCCTATTACAAAAATCGATATCTACTATCATTACTACACTTGTATCACCATCTCTTCGCCGAACTAGTGCACCTATACAATTTACCATTGTATTTGGTGTGTTGGGGACACAAGAGACTCTTTGTTATTTGGTTGCAGGGTTGTTTGAGAGACCATCTTCATCCTACACCTCCCACAGATTGATAAACCTTAGGTCATTCACTTGAGGGAAAATTGCTAATGTCCTACAAAACTCTGTGCTTGGAGGCCCAACACAATCTATAAGAATAAAGTTGCGTAGTAGACATCACCACCCTGGGTGCAGCACATCTCTTCGACCCTCCACCTCTGCAAGATGAGACCAATGGGTTGTGCACACTGAAGGAACCGACTCATCAAGACCAACTGCGTGCGCCACCCTATCCACTAACGAGCCAACGTGGGTTGTGAATGACGGGTCATGCATGATCATTTGTGGAAAGAATTGTGTTGGGCCTTTTTGTAATGCTCATTATGTACTATATAAGGGGAGGATCGAGGTTGTAAAAGGGGTTCACAACCTGGTGAAAAACCAACTAGGCGAGGAACGAGGAGAGTGAATGGACTAGTTCCAACACTTAGAGAAAAAGGAGAGGGGAAGGAAAGAAAGTAGTTCATCTTGTAATCGATGATGTATGAACAACTAAAGAATAAAAAGAGTAGGGCATAGGGTATTACACCATCTATGTGGCCCGAACATTGGTAAAAAAAACTTGTGCGTGTGTGAAGATTTCAGAAGTGTTTTAGCCCCTCACCGGGAAAATAGCGGGGATCACCATGATATCAACATCTGGTGCAATAGGTATGGGGCTAAGGCTTGTCATCTTTTCAGAATGGCTATCCTAGCTATGTTTTCACCTACACAAACTAAAGATCTCTGCATAGCTGGCGGGGCCACTTCGGGAGGCGGCGCTCTGCCCAGAGGTTGGCCTTCGCCAGGCATTCGATTACCGATGCCTCTTCGGAAACACCTGGAGAAACTGACCTAGGCATCTTCACTACAAACTATGGGGGGGTCCTCCTCCAGTCCCCTCCGCTTCAAGTGAGGGGAGGGTCTTCCTCGGATACTTGTCTCCAAGAGATAAGCGGGCTAGTAGACATCGCAAACCACCAACCCACGACAAGAACCCCTCGCACATCACAAGGGTGCATATCATCCGACGTAGGCACCATCAAGGGCTCCCCATTGTCACGGTCTCCTTGTTGTTAGCCTCACTTCACCATTAACATTTTTGTCCCGAAGCATGTCAAAGACCTTCGTGAAATCCTTGACAGCAAGGAGAGCTTTGGCAGACAACACCTCATGCGCCACGCTAATGATCATGGAGGCCGACACGGTGAACAAAGTGTTGTCCTTCCATGAACACATCTATGGTGGGGCCGGCGATGCTCGAGGCAGCTTTCCTAATGATGTCGCTTGAAGCTACGCCTGTATTTCCCCAAAGAGGAAGGGATGATGCAGCACAACGACGCTAGGTATTTCCCTCGGATGTGAAACCAAGGTTATCGAACCAGTAGGAGAACCAAGCAACACAATGTAAACAACACCTGCACACAAATAACAACTTCTCGCAACCCGACGTGTTAAAGGGGTTGTCAATCCCTTCTGGGGTACGGCGCCTCAAGATAGGCAAACGAACGTGAGGAAAATTTGTAGTAGATTGATAGATCGAACGCCAAATAAATAAATACGGATAAATTCCAACAAGGTATTTTTGTATTTTTGGTTTAGTAGATCTGAAAATAAAATCAAAGGAAAAGTAGATCGCAAAGGCAAATATAAGAGAAAGAGACCCGGGGGGCATAGGTTTCACTAGTGGCTTCTCTCAAGAAAAATAGCAAATGGTGGGTGAACAAATTACTGTTGGGCAATTAACAAAACTTCAAATACTCATGATGATATCCAGGCAATGATCATTACATAGGCATCACGTCCAAGATTAGTAGACCGACTCCTGCCTGCATATACTACTATTACTCCACACATCGACCGCTATCCATCATGCATCTAGTGTATTAAGTTCATGGAGAAACGGAGTAATGCAATAAGAACGATGAAATGATGTAGACAAGATCTATCTATGTAGAGATAGACCCCATCGTTTTATCCTTAGTAGCAACGATACATACGTGTCGGTTCCCTTTCTGTCACTGGGATCAAGCACCGTAAGATTGAACCCACTACAAAGCACCTCTTCCCATTGCAAGATCAATAGATCAAGTTGGCCAAAAAAAACCCAAATATTGGAGAAGAAATACGAGAGTATAAGGGATCATGCATAAAATAGATCAAAGATACTCAAATACTTTCATGGGTATAAAAAGATAGATCTGATCATAAACTCAAAGTTCATCGATCCCAACAAACACACCGCAAAAAGAGTTACATCATATGGATCTCCAAGAGACCATTGTATTGAGAATCAAGAGAGAGAGGAAGCCATCTAGCTACTAACTACAGACCTGAAGGTCTACAAAGAACTACTCACGCATCATCTGAGAGGCACCAATGGAGGTGGTGAACCCCATCCGAGATGGTGTCTAGATTGGATCTCGTGGTTCTGGACTCTACGGCCACTCGATGAATATTTCATCGACTCCCCTAGGGTTTCTAGAATATTGGGGTACTTATAGAGCAAAGAGGCGGTCCGGGGGCACCCAAGGTGGGCACAACCCACTAGAGCGCGCCTGGCCCTCCTGACGCGCCCTGGTGGGTTGTGCTCTCCTCAGAGCACCCCCAGGCGCAACTAGGGCCCATTATGTTCCTTCTGGTCCATACAAAATCTTTGTAAAGTTTCATGGCATTTGGACTCCGTTTGATATTGATTTTCTGTGATGTAAAAAAACATGGAAAAAAACAACAACTAGCACTTGGCACTATGTCAATAGGTTAGTACCAAAAAATGATATAAAATGATTATAAAACATCCAAGATTGATAATATAGCAGCATGGAAGAATCAAAAATTATTTGGAGACGTATCAGCCTCCCCAAGCTTAACTCCTACTCGTCCTCGAGTAGGGAAGTGATAAAAACAGAATTTTTGATGTGGAATGCTGCCTAACATGTCATATCATATTCTTTTCTTTATAGCATGGACATTTGGACTTTTATATTGTTCAAAGAAATAGTCTAGTTTTGACATGATAATTAAAATACTGAAGCATATCAACAAGCAACCATGTCTTTCAAAATATCAATGCTAAAATAAGTTATCCCTAGCCCATCATGCTCAATCATTGATCCATTCATGAAACACACTCGCATATTAGCTACACCCAATACTCAAGTACGATCATATTGCCTCCTAGTTGGTGCTTTTATAAGAGAATGGAGACTCAAATTCAAAAATAAAAATTGCGTAAAGTAAAAGAAAGGCCCTTCGCAGAGGGAAGTAGGGATTTGTAGAGGTGCCAGAGCTCAAAGCGAAAAACTTAGAGATAAAAACATTTTGGGAGGTGTATCCATCCCACCAACGAAAATGACTTAGAGTTCCCAACACTTTCCATGCTAGATATATCATAGGCGGTTCCCAAACAGAAAATAAAGTTTATTGCTTTTTCCACCATACTTTGACTTTCCATGGCGAACCGTATCCATGGGTGCCTTCCATACCAACACTTTCCAAGGAATTTATTATTTGACAACATAAAGTAAATTCATTTTTTTTATTTCGGGACTGGGCATCCCTAATACCTCTGCCTTACTCTCGTGCAATGACAAGTGAATAAACACTCATCATGAGAATAACATCTAGCATGGAAAATATTAGCCATCCCTCATGGCTCCGTGAGCGAAACAAACACACAAAAGAGAAGTTTATTTTGAAAATTAGAGATGGCACATGCAAATTTTCTTAGAATGGAAAAATAAAACCGCATATAGGTAGGTATAGTGGACTCATGTGGCAAAACTTGTTTAAAGGATTTTGGATGAACAAGTAGTAATCATACTTAGTGCAAAATGAAGGCTAGCAAAAGATTGAGAAGCGACCAACCAAGAAACAGATAATATCATAAGCGAGCATTAAGCATAATTAACACTGAATAATGCACCACAAGTATGATGTAATTTCATTGCACAATTATTGACTTTCGTGCTTGCATAGGGAATCACAAACCTTAACACCAATATTCGTACTAAAGCATAATTACTCATCAACATAACTCACATATCACATCATCATATATCAAAACTATTACTAAGAATCAAGTTTATTTGTCCAATGATCTTCATGAAAGTTTTTATTATATCCTTCTTGGATATCTATCACTTTGGGACTAATTTTCATGTGTTGCTTTTCATAAGCTCAAACAAATATAAGTGAAGATCATGAGCTTAATTTCTTTTTCTCAAATTAATTTAAGTGAAGCAAGAGAGAATTTCTTGAAAATTTTACTAACTCTCAAATAAATCTAAGTGAAGCAAGAGAGCATTTCTTCAAAATACTAAAGCACACCGTGCTCAAAAAGATATAAGTGAAGCACTAGAGCAAGTCCATTGCTCATAAAAAAATTTAAGTGAAGCATAGACAACAATTCTAACAAGTCATGACATAATTTTGGCTCTCTTAAATAGGTGTGTCCAGCAAGGAATCAAGACTTAAAACACAAAATAAAACAAGCAAAGACTCATATCATACAAGACGCTCCAAGCAAAACACATATTATGTGACGGATAAAAATATAGTTTCGAGTAAAATACCGACGGTCGTTAGAAGAAAGAGGGGATGCCACTCGAGGGCATCCCCAAGCTTAGTTGGTTGCTCATTTTTGGATAATAGCTTGGGATGCCAGGGCATCCCCAAGCTTAGGCTCTTCTACTCCTTATTCCTTCATCCATCATAAGATAACCCAAAACTTGAAAACTTCAATCACATAAAACTCAACAAAACCTTTGTGAGATCCATTAGTATAAGAAAATAAAATCACTATAAGTGTTGTATCAAACAAATTCATATTTTGTTCTTGCATTATATATACTGTATTCCAACTTTTCTATGGCAAAAACTCATCAAAGAAAACCATAGAGCCATCAAAATAAGCACACAACGCAAAGAAAACAGAATCTGTTAAAACAGAACAGCCTGTAGCAATCTGACTATTTTGAATACGTCTGTAGCTCCTAAAATTCTGAAAAATTAGGAAGACCTGTCAAATTTGTATATTGATCTACTCCAAGTGTAATGGGTATTTTATCGCTCCCTGGTTAAAAACGAAAATTATTTTCGCGGACGCAAAAGTTTCTGTTTTTTCAGCAAGATCAAACAACTATCACCCAAGAAGATCCTAAAGGCTTTACTTGGCACAAACATTAACTAAAACACAAAAACACAATCATAACAGTAGCATAATTTTGCAAACACTCAAGAACAGAAAGAAAAAGACAAAAATAAATTTTATTCATTGGGTTGCCTCCCAACAAGCACTATCGTTTTGCGCCCCTAGCTAGGCATAACACTTCACTGATGCTCACAAGAAAGATAATAATTGAAAGACAAAGAGAGCATCATAAAACATGTGAAAACACATTTAAGTATAACATACTTCCTATGCATAGGAATTTTAGAAGCAAATAAATTATCAAGACAAGAAATATCTAGCATAAGCAAAGGAGAGGAATAAAACATTGACAATCTCAACATAACGAGACTTAATTTAGTAACATGAAAATTTCCACAACAATATTTTCCTCTCTCATAATAGTTACATGTAGGATCATAATGAAATTCAACAATATAACTATCACATAAAATATTCTCTTCATGATCCACATGCATGCAAAGTTGACACTCTTCCAAAATAGTGGGATTATCATCAAATAAAGTCATGACCTCTCAAGCCCAGTTTTATCAAAAAAATTCATAAGATTTAACACTCTCCAAATATGTGGGATTATTTTTAGCTAAAGTTGACACTCTTCCAAACCCACTTTCAATATTATCGCAAACATATTCATCATGAGGCTTAAATAAATTTTCAAGATCATAAGAAGAATCACCCCAGTCATGATCATTGCAATAAGTGGTGGACATATCAAAATTAGCATCCCCAAGCTTGGGGTTTTGCATATTATTAGCACAATTGACATTAATAGAATTTATAGTAAAATCATTGCAATCATGCTTTTCATTCATGGAACTATCATGAATCACTTTGTAAATTTCTTCATCACAATTTTCAGATTCACGAATCTCAAGCAAAACTTTATAAAGATAATCTAGTGCACTCGAATCACTAGCAATTGGTTCATCATGATTGGATCTTTTAAAAAGATTAACAAGTGGATGAGGATCCATATCAATAAATGTTTAGCAAGGAAAGATGCAAGCAAACAGAAGACACATGGCAACACAAGCAAACAAGAGATCTGACAAGAAAAAGGCAAACAGAAAAGAGGGCGAATAAAATGGCAAATTTTTGTGAAGTGGGGGAGAGGAAAATGAGAGGCAAATGGAAAATAATGTAAATTGCGAGGAGATGAGATTTGTGATTAGGAACCTGGTAGATGTAGATGATCCTCCCCGGCAACGGTGCTAGAAATTCCTTTTGATGTCGCTTGAAGCTACGTCGGTATTTCCCCAAAGAGGAAGGGATGATGCAGCACAGCGGCGGTAGGTATTTCCCTCGGATGTGAAACCAAGGTTATCGAACTAGTAGGAGAACCAAGTAACACAACGTAAACAACACCTGCACACAAATAACAACTTCTCGCAACCCGGCGTGTTAAAGGGGTGTCAATCCCTTCTGGGGTACGGCGCCTCAAGATAGGCAAACAGACGTGTGGTAAATTTGTAGTAGATTGATAGATCGAACGCAAAATAAATAAATAAGGATAAATTGCAGCAAGGTATTTTTATATTTTTGGATTAGTAGGTCTGAAAATAAAAGCAAAGGAAAAGTAGATCGCAAAGGCAAATATAAGAGAAAGAGACTCGGGGGCCGTAGGTTTCACTAGTGGCTTCTCTTGAGAAAAATAGCAAACGGTGGGTGAACAAATTACTGTTGGGCAATTGACAAAACTTCAAATACGGTGGGTAAAAAAATTACTGTCGAGCAATTGATAGACAAGCGAATAATTATGAGAATATCTAGGCATGATCATGTATATAGGCATCATGTCCGCGACAAGTAGACCGAAACGATTCTGCATCTACTACTATTACTTCACACAACGACCACTATCTAGCATGCATCTAGAGTATTAAGTTCATAAGAACAGAGTAACGCCTTAAGAAAGATGACATGATGTAGAGGGATAAACTCATGCAATATGATATAAAACCCATCTTTTTATCCTCGATGGCAATAATACAGTACGTGTCGTTTCCCCTACTGTCACTGGGATCGAGCACCGCAAGATTGAACCCAAAACTAAGCACTTCTCCCATTGCAAGAAAGATCAATCTAGTAGGCCAAACCAAACTGATAATTCGAAGAGACTTGCAAAGATAAACTAATAATACATAAAAGAATTCAGAGAAGAATCAAATATTGTTCATAGATAATCTGGATCATAAACCCACAATTCATCGGATCTCGACAAACACACTGCAAAAGAAGATTATCCTATGAAGACACATTTCTCTTATTTAGGTTCGAGCTTATCAGGTTGAAGCTTTTTCACATAAGCATCGCAGCCCCAAACTTTGAGAAACGACAGCTTAAGTTTCCTGCCAAACAGCAGTTCATATGGTGCCGTCTCAATGGATTTAGATGGTGCCCTATTTAATGTGAATGCAGTCATCTCTAAAGCATAACCCAAAACGATAGTGGTAAATCGGTAAGAGACATCATAGATCGCACCATATCTAATAAAGTACGGTTACGACATTCGGACACCCCATTAAACCATGAACCTTCCTCAGTGATTGTTCGATCTATGAAAGGCGTGCATCACTATATAAGGAAAACATTCTCCAAATTTTACCAGGGCATGGTGAGGCCATACCATGGCACCACGCCAGGTGTCATGTTTTCCAACCATGTGTTTCATTTTTTGTATAGTTGTTAACCGAGTAAAGGACGCGTTTATGGTTGACTATTGCCACACATTTCCTTGAAATATCTGTCCATTCCTTGTAAAAGGCATGAGAATGTACTAAATAACACGAGCATGGTTTTCTAGACCATTCTTGTGCACCTTTTCATGCACCGATTGTTCGAATTCGAATTATGTCCATTAATGCCTAGAAAATGCACATAATCCCCTAAATATAGTAAATGAGCCCGGGAAAATGTCAAATTTGAACATGTTGCATTTGAGGCGTTATGTTGCTCATTGGAAAAAAAATTGAATGACAAACTAGGACAGAAATTTGGATTCCGCTTCAATCTTGGGGATTTCCCTCTCGAAAGCATGGAACTTCCTCGGTGATGGTTCGATTTATGAAGGGTGTGCATGACGACATAAGCCAAACCTTCTCAAATTTTTACCATGGCATGGTGAGGTCATACCATGGCACCATGCCAGGCGTCCTGTTTTTTAAGCATTTATTTCATTTCTCTATAGTTGAAAACCCAACAAACAAACATTTGTGGTTGACTATTGCCACACATTTCATCGAAATATCTGTCCATTATTCCTTGTAAAAGGCATGAGAATTTACTAAATGGCACGAGCATGGTTTTCCAGGCCGTTCTTGTGGACCCTTTCATGCACAAATTGTTTGAACTTGAATTATGTACATTAATGCCTAGGAAATGCACATAATCCCCTAAATATGGCAAATGAACCCAGAAAAGTGCCAAATTTGAACACGGTGATTTGCAGGTTGTATGTTCATCATAAAAAAAACTCGTGGACAAAGGACAAAGGAAATTTGGATCCCCCTTCAATCTTGGTGATTTCCCCCTTGAAACCATGAAACTTCCTCGGTGATGGTTTGTTTTATGAAAGGCATGCATGACGACATTTTTACCAGGGCACGCTAAGGTCATACCATGGCACCACACCAGGTGTCATGTTTTCCAAACATGTATTTCATTTTTGTATACTTGTTAACCCAGTAAACGATGTTTTTATGGTTGACTATTGCCACACATTTCCTTGAAATATCTGCCCATTCCTTGTAAAAGGCATGAGAATGTACTAAATAGCACGAGCATGGTTTTGCAGACCGTTCTTGTGCACCTTTTCATGCACCAATTGTTCGAATTTGAATTATGTGCATAATTAATGCCTAGAAAATGCACATAATCCCCTAAATATGGTAAATGAGTTTAGAAAAATGTCAAATTTGAACACATTGCATTTGAGGCGGTATGTTGATCGTTGGAAAAAAATTGAATGACAAACTAGGACAGAAATTTGGATTCCCCTTCAATCTTGGTGATTTCCCTCTCGAAAGCATTGAAATTCCTCGGTGATGGTTCGATTTATGAAGGGCGTACATGACGACATAAATCAAACCTTCTCAGCTTTTATCCAGGGCACGGTGAGGCCATACCATGGCACCATGCCAGCTGTCATGTTTTTCAAGCATATATTTCATTGTTCTATAGTTGATAACCCAGTAAATGACGCGTTTATGGTTGACTATTGCCACGCATTTCATTAAAATATCTGCCCATTCCTTGTAAAAGGCTTGAGAAATTACTAAATACCGCGAGTATGGTTTTTCCAGACCGTTCTTGTGCACCCTTTCATGCACCGATTGTTTGAATTTGAATTATGTGCATTAGTGCCTACAAAATGCACATAATCCCCTAAGTATTGTAAATGAACTCAGAAAAGTGTCAAATTTGAACATGGTGATTAGCAGGGTTTATGTTCATCGTAGAAAAAAACGCATGGATGAAGGACAAAGGAAATTTGGATTCCCATTCAATCTCGGTGATTTACTATCGCACACGATTCATCTCCGTCGCCTCTGCGAACCGTGTGTGTTCACTCACACATGCAAAAGGAAAAAGAAAACCCTCGCCTACTTCTTCCCCACTCACTCGCCGCGGACTCCTCCGCAACTCCGCACCCTAAGCTCGACGGCTGTTGGCGGCGGGCGTAGGTCGCGCTCTAAACGGCACCGAATTTTGCCCCTACCGCTTTCCGCCGACTATCTGCACCGACATTCTAGACTCTGGTTGACTGGGGTTTTCTGCGGGATTGGGCCGGGGATTTTTCTCATGGAGAAGGTAATCAACTTAATTAGCGAAACATTCACTCATTTCTTATCGCAGTCCGTCCGTCGCTGTTAATCAACCGACAGAAATCGCCGTGGAATCATTTTTGTTCTAGCTGATTCGTGGGTGTTCATTCATCTGTCCACAGTGAGAGCACAAATCGGGCAACTGTGGTCGTGGCCAGTCGGAAATGAAGTTCTATCTCACCATTCCGGATGACTTCAGGGAGCGCTCGGTATGTTCAATCTCAACCTACCACGGTCGGCGTGGCCTAAATTTGTGAACATATACCGTCAGTTGCTACATTATCTATATATTTGCATCAAATCTTTGTTACATTATCTATTTTTAATTCTATATTTTTGTAATTTTCTTTCATCTTATATATATGGATCTGTTCTATCAGTCACTCCCATATTTGCATCTTGCTCTGTTATTTCAATATATCTAATTTACTATCTTAATTTTCATTTCAAGCAGTACATCCCTTGCTTTGCAAGAACAAGAGTAGAAGGAAATCTTGGGATTTACTTTGCTGATGACTCCCAGGATGTCATATTGACAATGCAGCATGGATTTACAATGACAATTAGCGCAAAACTTGATAAAGATGGTCACTCCTATTTTAATGCGGACCTTTGGAGAAAAATGTCTAAGTGTTATGAACTGAAAGCTGGCAATAAAATTCTAGTGCGTGCACCACAGCCTGGTCTAATTAACATGGATGTTTACTTCCCCAATGTCATCAGCCGATCAAAGTCTGATCGAGGTTAGTGTCCTTTCAACTTTCTCCATGCTGTCATATTACTGTTTAAGCAACCAATTGATCACTATTTAAGCAACCAATTGTGATATCATATTCTGACTCTGTTCCTAGGCAGTAACAAATTCTATTTACCAATTTATGCGCACTATATATTCTTCTGCCATGTTCTGAATAAATAATACCTTTCCACCTTTTAAGCAGGATATGTTGGATGCATAGTGAACGATCTGTATGTTACTAAGCGTACCAAATTTCACTGGAAGGACTTGAAGCACGTCATAAACTTTGTTGATAATCTGATAGAGATAGCACATCGTATGAACGTTGTATTTTGGATGGGAATAATTAGACCTATGGTGCACACAATGAACAAGACCAATTGTGTGCACAAAACGCTGGTAAAAAGTCTTATTTTAATGTTGATGCTCATAAACTATATATATCTTCAACAATATGTTACAATTGTTTTTATTCTACGTGTCAACAGAAATTGCCCCCTATAGCAGTTGCTGGATCGATTTCCCAGTGTGGTCGAATTACACTTGTGCCTGCTAATAACGCCAAAGTGATTGCAAGGTATTGCATTTCCCGCAGAAATGGAACCATTCAAATTAACAAGTTCTCGCTTCTAGTGGCAATGCATCCATATTGGAAAATTGGAGACACTGTTCTACTCATGCTCTACCAAGGCACATGAGGGCTCTTCCTTTTCATTGACAAGATGTCGAGTTGCTGTGATCAAGCTACTTCTAGTGGATAGTTGTGGTTGTTGGCTCTCAGCCTCTTAAAATGTGCTAGCTATTACTATATATGTTAAGTGTGTAGATATGGACCATATGGTTATTGGCCCTTAGCCTCTTAAAATGTGATAGTTGTTACTATGTTAAGTATGTAGATATGGACCATATGGTTGTCAAAACCATGTTACGAAGATCCTACCTTTGTCGAATAGTGTAACCACTATATATATGTTACTCAAATGTTGTTACCCGAGTTCATAAATTTTCATGGAAAGTATTAGTATCATACACAGTTCATTGACTTTAAGCGTGTGCCCAATGTCCAGAAGGCATTTGAATATTAACTGTCTATACTGCAAATTCACACACATGTTAACATAAGGAAACGTATGTCTAACATACTAATCATCGCACATGAGTACTCACAGACGCATCGTGTGTGATACTCCGTCACCGCAAGCAACTAGTTTGCATTTTCCAAAGTTTTTTGTACACACAGAATCGCACATGAAGTAAGTGCATTGACCGTATGTGTTGTAATTTCCTATCGCAAATGGTTCATCCAAGTCGGCTGTTTTCCACGTATCACCCACATCTTGTTTACACGACTTGTTTGTGTTCTTTTGGCTCATCACAAACAGTTCATCCATGTGAATTGTATGCCGCATATCACACACATCTTGTTGAGTTGAACCATTTCTGTTGTGTTCCCTAATCAAAAACAGTTCGTCCGAGTTAACAGTATGCCATATATCGCACACACATTGATATGGCTTTCCGTTTCTATTGTTCCACCTCATCGCAAACAATTCGAATGGATTAACCGTGTGTCCTGCATTGCACACCCATTGTTATGGCTGCCCGTTTCTGTTGTTCTTCCTCATCGCAGTAAGTTTGAATAGATTAACCGTGTGTCCTACATCGCACACGCAACAAAAATCTGAACCGTGTTTGATGGCTCCGCCATTGCAAACGTTTTGCACCATTTTTGACATTTTTTACACCACCATTTGCGATTATTGCATCGCACACAGTTTCGGCAAAGGGTCTCTGATCGTAGTGTCGCGTTAGTAGTATCCTGCAATAGTGAATAATGACTGTTGGAAATATGAGCAATTTACCAAATGATTTTATTAACATAAATACTAGATAAAGCATGACTAATATAGTAGAGATAAAACAAGTCATGCGTTCTGACAGAGAGAAGGTAAAAGACATCTGCATATGTGAACTGTAGCCTAGCATATCTAGAGCAGACAATAGAGCTAGTTGCATATATGGAGTAGAACCTAACACATCTAGGGCAAGTACTAGTACGAGAAGCTGTGGCAGGACATCTAAAAGAAAGAAGAAGAACACATACGTGACAGCAGCAGTAGTAGTAGTGGACTTGGGGTCGATGTCCTCGCCAGCCATGTCGTCGAGAAGGTTGTCGACGTCGGGGAAGTAGTCGTCGTCGGGGAAGTAGTCATCGGAGTCCGGGGCGTCCATGATGAAGAAGTCAGTAGTCGCGCTGAGCACTACCCAAAAACCTTATCACCCTTCTCCTGTACAAGACTCAAAGAGGTGCGGTTTCGGAGGCCTACTGTCCCGACTCGTGGTGCACGCCGCAAGCCGGGATGAGGAAGACAACAGCAGCTCAGAGATTGGAACCGGTGGCGAGAGGAAGGAGAAGTTCTAGTGCGTCTCTCTGAGAGGAGCGACCTCCCTTTTATAGCGCAAGAGAAGGAGGCGAGAGGCTGCGTCGGGAGCTTAAGGGAACGTGGGAGACGAAACGAACCGACAGCAGCCGAAGGGTGCAGTGTTCGCTCGGTTCATTCCCGCAACCCGCGGCGTGACGAGGCGTGGCGTGGCATGGCGAGGCGGGCGGAGGAGGAGGAGCGCGCGTGGATATCCCTCTTGTTCTCATGCTCATACAAGTGGGGAAAGAACCTCCCTTATAAGGAGGTCCAACTCCCACTAAACTAGCAATGTGGGACTAAACTTTAGTTCCACCTCTTGCCTTGCACGAATGGGCTGCGTGGGCCTCTAGGATTTATTAGGAATTTCTGAAACTGCTATTGGACTAAGCCCAAAATAGACAAAATTCCAGCAATCCCCCACCAGATCCCAGAGGCACACAAAATTTGCCTTTGGTTCCAAAACACTGTTTTATATACCGGTATTGCAGTGGAGACTGTTAAGTTGAACTTCCACCTAGAACTCTATGCTACACTAGTAGGCAACTTGAACAGTGGACTAGGCCTTGAACTGCAAGTTTTCTGCGAATCTAGCTTCACACAAAGCCTTGATCGATACTAGGCTACCATGGGTCTTCCCCGCGGGTGGAGCTTATGCGTCATACTTCGTGACCTTTCATGAGTTTACTAGAGAGAACCCTACTCTCATATATTGCGACGATTGACAATCGGACTCATATAGGTGTGTTCTTCAAAAGATGTTCTGCAGGACAACATCTCTGCTTAAATGAGCCACTTAGAACACATTAAGATATACATCAACCTGCCATGCAGATTTAGGAGAGTATTGCATCTTCATGGAGTGGTGTTGTTAACAATAAGGATACTCCCCTCTCAGTTGACCAACAACTTGTCTTCCACATCTAATTCACGGGATCTCTGATCACATAGACTAGGTTACCATTGTGAACAACTCATATTGTGGGCTCATACCTATCTCCCTCGATGCATTATCTATCACATTACGTGATAAGCCCTTAGTAAAAGGATCTGTCAGATTTTTAGACGTTTGGATATAATCCAATGCAATTACTCCGGAGTTTCTCATTTTCCTAACAGACTTTAACCTTCTCTGAACGTGTCTTGATGACTTCATGTTATCCTTTGAGCTGCTCACTTTCGTGATCACAGTTTGATTGGCGCAGTTCATAAGGATACTCGATACAGGTTTCTCAATAACCGGCAAGTCATTCAAGAGCCGGTGAAGCCAATCTGCTTCGACCGTAGTTGTATCTAGTGCTGTGAGTTCTGCTTCCATTGTTGACCTCGTTAAGATGGTCTACTTGCAAGACTTCCAAGAAATAGCGCCACCTCCATGAGTGAATACATATCCTCTCATGGCCTTTATCTCATCAGCATCTGAGATCCATTTTGAGTCACTATACCCTTCAAGCACCTTTGGGTGCCCAGTGTAGTGAATTCCATAATTTGCAGTGTCTTTCAAATAATGCAAAACTCTCCTAGATCTTTCCAATGCACATCTCCTGGTTTTGAGACAAACCGACTCAGTTTGCTAACAGCAAAAGAGATGTCAGGTCTTGTAGCACTGGCTAAGTACATAAGCGAGCCAATAATCTGAGAATACTTCAATTGATCTCTAGCAATTCTTTGATTCTTTCGAAGTAACACACTCGCATCATATGGTGTTGGAGAGGGCTTGCAGTCACTATAGCCAAAGCGACTCAAGATCTTTTCCACATAGTGAGATTGAAGTAATGTAATCCCACCATCATCGTCTCTCAACAACTTGATGTTCAGAATGACATCAGACACTCCTAAATCCTTCGTATCAAAACAGCGAGATAGGAAATCCTTGACCTCCTTAATTACATTCATATTTGTTCCAAAAATCAGTATGTCATCAACATACAAGCAAAGGATAACTCCCTCGCCCCCACCATGGTGATAGTACACACATTTGTCAGCTTCGTTTACAACAAAGCCTGCAGCTGTTGAAGTTCTTTCAAACTTCTCATGCCACTGTTTGGGTGCTTGCTTGAGTCCATACAAAGACTTCAGCAACTTGCACACTTTTCCTTCCTCACCATCTAGTACAAACACATCTAGTTGTTCCATGTAAATTTCCTTGTCCAACTCTCCATTTAGGAAAGCAGTCTTAACATCAATTTGATGAACGAGAAGACCATGTGAGGCGGCTAGTGAAAGTAGAACTCGAATAGTGGTCAGTCGAGCCACATGTAAGTATCAAAGAAGTCTTCACCTTCTTTTTGGGTATAACCCTTAGCCACGAGCCGAGCCTTGTACTTTTCAATAGTACCATCATGCCTAAGCTTCTTCTTGAATACCCATTTGCATCCTATAGGTTTGCACTCATAAGGACGATCAATTATCTCCCAAGTTTCATTCCCAAGATGGAATCCATCTCGCTACGAACCGCTTCCTTCCAGTAGTCATCATCTTCAGATGCATAGGCCTTTGAAATAGAACTGGGAGTATCATCTATGAGATACACAAGAAAATCATTACCAAAGGACTTTGCAGTCCTCTGTCTCTTGCTCCTAGTAGGAACTTCATTGTTCTCCTCCACATGATGTTCCACCGAAATGGCAGGTTCAGTAAATGTAACTGGTTCCTGATTCGATGAACTAGGCATCTCCTGATTAGATGAGGTAGCCATATCCTTCATGGGAAAGATATCTTCAAAGAAAGTCGCATCATTCGACTCCATGATCGTACCGACATGCATGTCAGGTACCTCAGATTTTACAACCAAGAATCTATAGCCAATGCTATGAGAAGCATATCCCAGGAAAACACAATCCACAGTCTTTGGTCCAAGCTTGTGCTTCTTTGGAATTGGCACATTGACTTTCGCCAAACAACCCTAGGTTCGTAGATAAGAGAGATTTAACCTTTTCTTCTCCCATTCCTCGAACGGAGTTATCTCTTTGTTCTTTGTGGGGGCTCGGTTTAGGACAAGACATGCTGTCAATATCGCCTCCCCCCACCATGCCTTGGAAAGACCCGATGTGTCTAACATGGCATTAACCAAATCAGTTAGAGTACGGTTCTTTCTTTTGGCCACCCCATTTGACTGAGGTGAGTAGGGAGGCGTCCTCTCATGGATTATACCATGTTCCACACAAAAAGCATCAAATTCATTTGAAAAATACTCTCCACCACGGTCGGACCTAAGCCTCTTGATTTTTTGATCAAGTTGGTTTTCCACTTCAGCTTTATAGATCTTGAAGAAGTCCAAAGCCTCATCCTTAGATTTCAGAAGATACACACGACAGTATCTAGTGGAGTCGTCAATTAACTTCATGAAATATTTCTTTCCACCTTTTGTCAAAACACCATTCATTTCACATAGATCTGGATGTATGAGCTCTAGTGGTGCACGATTTCTTGTTTCCGCAGTCGTGTGAGACTTATGAGGTTGCTTAGCTTGCACACAAACTTGACACTTAGATCCCTTGACAGTGGTGAAATAGGGATTAAGTTCAACTTCGCTAGTCGCGACATGCAACCAAAGTTAACATGACGAAGACGTGAATGCCACACATTTGATTCACTATTGTTGCAAACATGATTAACAACTTTATTGCAAACGTCTGATAAGGATAAACGAAACAGACCTCTAGAGTCATAGCCTTTACCAACAAAGGTTCCATACTTGGATATTAGAAATTTATTCAACTCAAAGACAAGCTTATAGCCATCTCTACACAGAAGAGATCCGCTAACAAGATTTTTATTGACGGAGGGGACATAATGCACGCTCTTCAGCCGCACGATCTTACCTTACCCGAAGTAAACTTTAGATCGACCGTACCAACACCACGAACAGAAGCACTTGAACCGTTGCCCATCAGCACGGTTGAAGTCCCTGCGGTCTGATAAGACGAAAACATGGAAATATCACCGCATACATGCACATTAGCACCCATGTCAATCAACCAATCAGGAGAATGACATATTGAAAGAATAGTGGGAAATATACCATACCCAACATCCTTCATGTCAATGTCTCCAATGACAACATTAGCAGTCTTGCCGCCTTTCCCAGGATGACGCTTGTCATAGCGATTAGGGCAACTAGGAGCCCAATGATCAGGACCCCCACACACATGACAAACACCTTTCTTCTCGTCATTCTTCTTCTTGAAGTTCGTGTGTTGCACAGCCTTGTTCTTCCCATCAATTTTTGCTTTACCATCAAGCTTGCCCTTGTTCTTGAACTTGTGGGGCTGGAAGTTCTTCTTCTGTACCAGATTGGCACTAGATCCTCCCTCAATACCTCGAGCACGTGCGTCCTTTGCTCTCACTTTTTCTTCGACATCAAGAGTACCAATGAGATCCGGAATGGAAAAATCCTGTCTCTTATGCTTCAGTAAGGTAGCAAAGTTCCTCCACGAAGGAGGAAGCTTGGTGATGATACCTCCGGCAACAAACTTGTCTGGTAGCATACAGTTGAAGTGCTCAAGTTCTCTAGCAAATGACTGTATCTCATGAGCTTGCTCAACCACGGAGCGCTCTTCATTCATCCTGTAATCATAGAATTGCTCCATGATGTACAGCTCAGTGTCGGCATCCGAGGCCCCAAACTTGGCCTCGAGTGCGTCCCACATATCTTTTCCATTGTCAATTGATGCATAAGCATCAACTATGTTCTCACCAAGAACACTCAAGAGAGCAGCCTTAAACAGAGTATCCATTTTTTGAAAAGCTTGTTCCTGTTGGGCATCAAACTCCCCTTCAGGATTGCCAAGCGTGGCGTCATAGAAACTCATGGTTTGAAACCATAAGACTGCTCTCACGCGCCACCTCTTATAGTGGATACCCTCAAACATAGGAGGTCTCATGGAAGCAGCAAAACCACTTGGGGTAAATTTCCTATAATAAGGTTTTTGGATTGTTGGAAATATGAGCAATTTACCAAATGATTTTATTAACAGAAATACTAGATAAAGCATGACTAATATAGTAGAGATAAAACAAGTCATGCATTCTGACAGAGAGAAGGTAAAAAACATCTGCATATATGAACTGTAGCCTAGCATATCTAGAGCAGACAATAGAGCTAGTTGCACATATGGAGTAGAACCTAACACATCTAGGGCAAGTAATAGTACGAGAAATTGTGGCAGGACATCTAAAAGAAAGAAGAAGAACACATACGTGACAGCAGCAGCAGTAGTACTAGACTTGGGGTCGATGTCCTCGCCAGCCATGTCGTCGAGGAGGTTGTCGACGTCGGGGAAGTAGTCGTCGAAGTCCGAGGCGTCCGTGATGAAGAAGTCAGTAGTCACGCTAAGCGCTCCCCAAAAACCTTATCACCCTTCTCCCATACATGACACAAAGAGGTGCGGTTTCGAAGGCCTACTGTCCCGACTCACGGTGCATGCCGCAAGCCGGGATGAGGAAGACAACAACAGCTCAGAGATTGGAACCGGTGGCGATAGGAAGGAGAAGTTCTGGTGCGTCTCTCTGAGAGGAGCGACCTCCCTTTTATAGGCGCAAGAGAAGGAGGCGAGAGGCTGCGCCGGGAGCTGAAGGGAACATGGGAGACGAAATGAACAGACATCAGCCGAATGGTGCAGCGTTCGTATTCAATATACAGTACAGCAAAAACTTTCCAGCTCCCGAGTGACCTTTTGTATACCCGTAGTGCGTGGAAAAAAATTAGACATCGGCTCGGCTCATTCCCGCAACCCGCGGCGTGTCGTGATGAGGCGTGGTGTGGCGTGGCGGGCGGCGGAGGAGGAGCGCGCGTGGATATCCCTCTTGTTCCCATGCTCATACAAGTGGGGAAAGAACCTCCCTTATAAGGAGGTCCAACTCCCACTAAACTAGCAATGTGGGACTAAACTTTAGTTCCACCTCTTGCCTTGCACGAATGGGCTGCGTGGGCCTCTAGGATTTATTAGGAATTTCTGAAATGCTATTGGACTAAGCCCACAATATACAAAATTCCGGCAATGACGATATATGATGAAATGATTGAGATGGAGAAAAGCTGGTACGAACTCGACCTATTTTATTTTTGTAAATATGATTAGTTCATCTTTCTTGATTCAGCCCATTATGAATGAAACATGTTTGCAATGACAATTGGAGATTATAGTTACTCATGCCATGCTTAATTAGCTAGGAGTTGATAATGATTTACCTTGCTTGCAACATGCTTTTAAAATGGTTGTGATGTAGTATGATAGGATGGTATCCTCCTTTGAATGATTCGAGTGGCTTGACTTGGCACATGTTCACACATGTAGTTGAAACAAAAAACAACATATCCCCTACGATATATGTTCATGGTGATTTATGTCCTACTCATGCTTGCACTCAATGTTGGTTAATCTCAATGCATGTTTATGACCGTTGTCGCTCTCTAGTTGGTCGCTCCTCAATCTTTTGCTAGCCTTCACTTGTACTAAGCAGGAATATTGCTTGTGCATCCACTTCCTTAAACCCATAGTTGTTCCATATGAGTCCACCATACCTACCTATATGCGGTATTTTCCTGCCGTTCCAAGTAAATTTGCATGTGCCAAACTCTAAACCTTCAAATGATAATCTGTTTTGTATGCCCGAATCGCTCATATAGCGATTGGGGGCTGTCAGTATCTTCCATGCTAGGTGGGTTATTCTCACGATGAGTGTTTATTCACTTGTCATTCACGAGAAAATGGCTAGTAATCGGGATGCCCAGTTCCATGCTCGGAATCAAATAAAAATATAAATATAAAACAAAACTCCCCCGGGACTGTTGTTGGTATGGACGGTAGCCGTGGATTCGGTTAGCCATGGAATGTGTTTGTTGGTGGAGGGGGAGTAAAAACTTTACCTTTCTATTTGGAAACCGCCTATAATGTATCTAGCATGGAAGATACCAAGATCTCTTGGTTGTTATGTTGACAATGAAAGCATACCGCTCAAAATTATATTCATCTCTGTTTTAAAAGCTCAAGCTCTGGCACCTCTGCAATTCCTTGCTTCCCTCTACGAAGGGCCTATCTATTTACTTTTTTTGTTGAGTCATCACCTTCTTATAAAAAGCACTAGTTAGAGAGCACCACTGTCATTCATATGCTTTGTTATTAATTGATATTGAGTATGAGTCTGACTCGATCTCTTTTGCCATGAATTATAATGTCTAGTCAGTCCTTGATCTTCATGGTGCTCTGCATTTATGTTTTGCGGTCTCAGAAAGGGCTAGCGAGATACCATTTTGCCATATTATATCATGATTGTTTTGAAAAAGTGTTGTCATCCGAGATTTATTATTATTGCTCGCTAGTTGATTATGCCATTGACATGAGCTTGAGCACTGCATTGGTTTTCCCTTGGAGAGGAAAGGGTGATGCAGTAAAGCAGCGTAAGTATTTGCCTCGGTTTTTGAGAACCAAGGTATCAATCTAGTAGGAGACCACGCGCGAGTCATCTCGTACCTACACAAACAAATAAGAACCTCGCAACCAACGCGATAAAGGGGTTGTCAATCCCTTCACGGCCACTTGCAAGAGTGAGATCTGATAGAGATAATAATAATAATAATAATAATAATGATAATAATAATAATAATAATAAGATAAATATTTTTGGTATTTTTATGATATAGATTGAAAGTAAAGATTGAAAAATAAAATAGATTGGAAACTTGTATATGGAAAATAGACCCGGGGGCCATAGGTTTCACTAGTGGCTTCTCTCAAGATAGCAATGATCATTACGTAGGCATCACGTCCAAGATTAGTAGACTGACTCCTGCCTGCATCTACTACTATTACTCCACACATTGACCGCTATCCAGCATGCTTCTAGTGTATTAAGTTCATGGAGAACGGAGTAATGCAATGAGAATAATGGCATGATGTAGACAAGATCTATCTATGTAGAGATAGACCCCATCATTTTATCCTTAGTAGCAATGATACATACGTGTCGGTTCCCTTTCTGTCACTGGGATCAAGCACCGTAAGATCGAACCCACTACAAAGCAACTCTTCCCATTGCAAGATAAATAGATCAAGTTGGACAAACAAAACCCAAATATCAAAGTAGAAATACGAGGCTATAAGAGATCATGCATAAAAGAGATCAAAGAAACTCAAATACTTTCATGGATATAAAAAGATACATCTAATCATAAACTCAAAGTTCATCGATCCCAACAAATACACCGCAAAAAGAGTTACATCATATGGATCTCCAAGAGACCATTGTATTGAGAATCGAGAGAGAGAGAGAGAGAGAGAGAGGAAGCCATCTAGCTACTAACTACGGACCCGAAGTTCTACAAAGAACTACTCACGCATCATCGGAGAGGCACCAATGGAGGTGGTGAACCCCATCCGAGATGGTGTCTAGATTGGATCTGGTGGTTCTGGACTTTCCGGCGGCTGGATGAATATTTCGTCGACTCCCCTAGGGTTTCTGGAATATTGGGGTACTTATAGAGCAAAGAGGCGGTTCGGGGGGCACCCGAGGTGGGAACAACCCACCAGTGCGCGTCTGGGCCTCCTGGCTCGCCCTGGTGGGTTGTGCTCTCCTCAGGGCACCCCCAGGCGCAGCCAGGGCCCATTACGTTCCTTCTAGTCCATCAAAAATCACCGTAAAGTTTCGTGGTATTTGGAATCCATTTGATATTGATTTTATGTGATGTAAAAAACATGGAAAAACAACAACTGGCACTTGGCACTATGTCAATAGGTTAGTACCAAAAAATGATATAAAATGACTATAAAATTATTATAAAACGTCCAAGATTGATAATATAACATCATGTAACAATCAAAAATTATAGATACGTTGGAGACGTATCACCTAAGTCCTAGGATCGTCGTGTGTAGACATAATGACGCCTTCATGCCTACTTTATGCCAGATAATTCAATTTGTTGGCGTTAGAGGTTAATGTCATGCCCCGAGCATCGACGCATCTCGACCGCTTAGATGGTCAGAAACACATATAACATTCAACCAAAAAGACCACCCTAGGAGCACGATGGGCATCGAATACCTTCCGTTGGTGGTTTCTACAACGATCTGCAACATCAAGGTCACCAACATGTTGGTGGGCGGGGGTTGAGGCCTCAATACCCCCCTCCCCGGGCAATATTTGAGAAGATGCAAGTTCCTTGGGATGCTTGGAGCTGACAAATCCTTCGGTGCTACCCCTAGAGATTACTGTGCCGATCGGGCACGTGTCCTTGATGGTCACCTTCGACACCAAAGATAATTATCGAACAGAGAGCATAGTCTTCATGTCGCAGCGCTGAACCTGCCATACAATGTCATCCTGGGCACCCGATGCTCAAGAAATTCATGGTGTCATCACATTATGCTTACCTCACCGTCATAAATTTTTAGAGTCAGTTTACTTACCGTATCACATACCTCTTCCTTTTTAGGATTTTGGAGTCTTTCAAAAAGTTTTTTATGTATTCTTCCAGTGTGATTGCTTGTATAATGTCCGTACCTACCTCGAAGGGGTTACTGAAAATATAATGCTTAATTCTTTGCCCATTAACTACCCTTAGTTTATTACCTTTGGTCTTACAGATTTTGATAGCTCTGGATCAGTAAACTTCTTCCTGATGTAGGGTCCTTCCCACTTGGAAAGAAGTTTGCCTGCAAAATGACTGAATGAGACTTGTACAAAAGAGTTTATCACCAATATTAAACTCTCATTTCTAAATTATTTTATCATACCATATTTTAAATTTTTCTTTGAACAACTTGGCATCTTCATAAGCTTCAATTCTGCACTCAAAGAACTCATGTCAAGTAGCCTATTTTCTCCAGCAAGTTCAAAATCATAATTAATTTCCTTAATTGCCCAATAAGCTTTTATGTTCTAACTCAAAAGGTAGATGACATGCTTTTGCACAAACCATTATATAGGGGACATTCTCGTAGGATTTTTATAAGCAGTTCTATAATCCAGAGTGCAACATCTTGTTTCTTAGAGCAAATCTTTCTAGATTTATTAACAATATTTTCCAAAATTAGTTTGATCTCTTTGTTTTTTAATTCTACTTGCCCACTAGACCAAGGATGATAAGGTGAAGCTACTCTATGGTTTACATCATATTTAGCCACAACTTTTCTGAAAGCATCATGAATTAAATGTGAACCACCATCAGTCCTAAGATATCTAGGGATACTAAAGCTCAAAAAGATAACATCTTTAAGAATTTTAATAGAAGTATTAGGATCAACACTTTTAGTTGGAATAGCCTCTACCCAATACATGACATAATAGCAACTAAAATATGAGTGTTACTATACGAGGAAGGAAAATGTCCCATATAATCAAAACCCCAGACATCAAAAGGTTTAATAGCAAGTGAATAGTTCATAGGAATTTCTTTAAATCTACCAATATTGCCAACTCTTTGACATTCATCACAAGATAGGATAAACTTACTTGCATCTTTAAAGAGAGTAGGCCAATAGAAATTGGATTGTAATACCTTATGTGAAGTTCTGTCTCCAGCGTGGTGCCCTCAATATGGACTGGAGTGACACTTCCTCAAGATTTGTTCCTACTCATTCTTAGTTATACAATGTCTAATACCATCTACTCTTTCTTTACAAATGTGGGTCATCCCAAAAGTATTGTCTTAAATCAAAGAAGATTTTTTATTTTTTGATAGGTAAAGTTAGGTGGCAAGTATTTGGCAACAATATAGTTTGCATAATCAGCATACCAGGGATTTTCACGAGAGGAAGCATTACTAACAACTAATTTCTCATCCAGAAAACTATCATTAACAGGAATAAGATCATCAATTATTTTTTCCTTCCTAGAAAAAATATCAGTTACAGGATGTTCATCTCCCTTTCTATCAACAATATGCAAATAAAACTCTTGTAATAAAAGAACTCATCTAATTAGTCTAGGCTGAGCATCCATAAGATATTTAATAGCAGCATGATCAGTGTGAATGGTTACTTTAGAATCAACAATGTAAGGGCCAAACTTATTACAAGCAAAGACAGGTGCTAAATATTCTTTCTCAGTAGTAGCATAATTTCTTTGGGCATTGTCCAGAGTCTTGCTAGCATAATGAATAGCACTCCATTTCTTATCAATTCTTTAACCAAGGACAACCCCTACAACATAGTCACTAGCATCACACACAATTTCTAAAGGTAAATTCCAGTCAGGTGATTGAACAATAGGATCAGTAATGAAAGATTTCTTAAGAATTCCAGAGGCATCTCTACAATCATCATCAAAAACAAATGTAACATATTTTTTGTAAAATATGGGTAAGAGGCCTAGAAATTTTAGAAATGTCCTTAATGAACCTTTTATAGAAACTAGCACGACCAAGAAAACTTCCTATACCTTTAATATCTCTAGGGCATGAAATTTTCTCAATAGCATCTACCTTTGCTTTATCGACCTTGATGCCTCTTTCAAAAAAATTATGACCAAGGACTATAGCTTCATTTACCATGAAGTGGCACATCTCCCAGTCCAAGACAAGATAAGTTTCCTCACATATCTGCAAGACTTTGTTAAGATTGTGCATGCAATCATCAAAATAAGTCACATTGATGGAGAATTGTCCATGAAAACTTCAACAATTTTATTGCAGAAATCAAAAATATGACAGTTGTGCTTATGCATGTTTGAAAGGGTAGTAGGTGCATTGCATAAACCAAGGCATATGTCTATAAGCATGAGTTCCAAAAGGACAAGTAAAAGTGGTTTTCTCTTGATCATCAGGATGAATAGGTATTTGAGAGAAACTAGAATAACCATCTAGAAAGGATAAGTGTGTATGTTTAGATAATCTTTTTAGCATTTGATTAATAATAGGCAAAGGATAATGATCCTTCCTAGTAGCTTTATTTAATTTTCTAAAATCAATAACCATCCTATAACTAGTAACAACTCTGTGTGGGATAAGTTCCTTTTTATCATTAGGAATAACAGTAATGCCACCTTTCTTAGGAACAC
This sequence comes from Triticum urartu, assembly GCF_056163025.1. Classification (NCBI taxonomy): domain Eukaryota; kingdom Viridiplantae; phylum Streptophyta; class Magnoliopsida; order Poales; family Poaceae; genus Triticum; species Triticum urartu. The sequence goes on along the minus strand of NC_141877.1, from coordinate 137,588,523 downwards.
AATGAACAAGACCTACCCATCTACTATCAGCTATAGGATTATAACTGCCTCCAAAAGGTTTAATATTTCATTTCTTACCATTTCCTCCAGAAACTTTGCAAACTTTGACCAAATTTATTGACAAAACTATTTATATCTATAATACCAAATATATAAATGTGGAACTAATTATTATAATGAATCTAATGATATATTCATGGCATTCTAAATGTAAATATTTTTCTCTAGAAATTTGCCAAAGTTTGCGAGGTTCTAAATATAAATGTTTTTCTACATTGTGGAACGAAGGGAGTATTTCATTGCAGGAACCTCACGAGTCCATCAAGATCAGTCATTAGGATGATAAGACGGCACACATATACAAAACATTGATGAAACTTAGCTCCCTGAGTCGAGAACGTATGACTGCCTTCCATGCGAGCATAGCTGCTCGTATGGGAGCTCGTATGATCTCCAGACATCTTCATAAATTGGCCAGAACCTTCCCGATCTTGCTCTGGTTTCGTCCCGGTTTGTTCCTGCGGGATCCTTGGCAGATAAGGCATCATTTGTGCAGGGATTTGACCCCCCTAGAGCCCGTGGATGAAAGTGAGGAGGCTACATCAATGGAGGAGACCCGAAGAGGCCTCCTATATGAATAGCTCCAATCCTAGCCGCCGGGATCATCATCCTCATTCCACCACAAGTTCGCACAGTCACCAGGAGGCTCTCCCATCTCATCTAGAGGGAGGCCTCTCCCTCCATCACCATCTCCACAAAGGCCACACAAGAGGAGGAGGAGAAGGCTCCGCCGCCATCACAGAGCACTGGGCATAGGCAGGGCGTGTCGGTACCCATCTCCATCTCCGTCCTCGCACATGTATTTTGTAAGATTGAACATGTTGATGGCAGCTACAAATCATTCCTCTTTGTGTGTCTATTCATCCATGTTTGAGTAATTGATCCGGTTCTAGGTTGAGGTATGATCTAGTATGCACAACTAGTCTTTGTGGCTTTGTTTAGTATTTACTCTCTTTCGTATTGCCACTTAGACGCTCCTCTACTACTAGTGAGACCGAAAGTTCGATGTTGATCGCCATCGATGTCGCTCGTGCCATACGGCGGCGAAGCAGGGAGCGTGTTGTCCTTGGAGTGTCCAACGCTCATCGGTGACAACTACACTATGTGGGCGATCAAGGTCGAGGCCAACCTCGACGCGCATGGGCTGTAGGGGGCGGTGGCTCCGACGGACGCGACGATGGCGGTCGACCCGAAGAAGAACAAGACGACGAGGGCTTACCTACTCGGAGCGCTCGCCGAGGACATCCTGTTGCAGGTGTCGTCGAAGGAGGCGACATCGGAGCTGTGGACGAGCCTCAAGGCACGATTCGTTGGTGCGGATTGGGTCAGGGTGGCTCGGCTGTCCACGCTCTTCAGTCGGCTGCGCATGGCAGACGGCGAGTCACTGGATGCATACGCCGGCAGAATCGGAGGCATGGCGGCGCACTATGCGGGCTCGGGACGACGCCGACGACGCGACAATGGTCAAGAAGCTGCTGGACATGGTGTCGGACCGCCTATACGTTGCGGTGGTGGGCACAATGATGGCGTTGTCTCGCGCCGTGGTGGCGTCGACGACAATTGGGTCTAGCAAGGTCGTTGGTCTTTCCTGAAGTGGAACAATGGAAGATGACTGCGATGGATTCTAAATCGTGCGCATGCAGTGCATGTTGAGAGTCCTGTAAACCGGTTGGTGCTATCGGCTCTCTATGGGGTCGCTTGATGAAGGCCATCATATTAGATGATATGCCTTGGCGCAAGGTTAGGACTCATCATCAAACTTATAGATGTAGCGATAGAGATGTCCAGGAAGATGGCTTTGGATTGATTCATGTATTTGTTTTGCCGGACTCTGTTGAATATATAATTTAGTAAGAAAAAAACGCATCACATAGGAAAAATTCCTAAAAGATAGAATCCTACAATAATCTCATGAATTTTCTTTGTACCAAGGAGGTCCCCTAAAGTGCCATTCTTTTTTAAAAAGAAGAAAACTTCATCGAGTATTTAATTCGTATATGGCTTCATACTAAGGTGGTGTTTGGTTCTGTACTCTTACGACTTTTTCTAGTCTCAACTAAAAAGTCCCTAGTCCCTAAAAAGTCCCTCCCTGTTTGTTTTCAGAGACTAAAAAGTCCCTACTCCCTTCCTAGAGGTTATTAAATGAACATGTTGCCCCTAGTATATAGAAAAATAACAATCAAACCACACCATGGGATGGCGGGTCAATAAGTGCATGGAGGGGTATTGTTGAAAAAGTCCCAAAAAGTCCTAAAAAGACTCTCCTTGAGAGTCTTCTTCATTTAGTCCCAAATGGCTAGTTTAGTCTCTAAAAAATCCCTCCCGTTTGATAAAAAAGTTTCTAAGAGGGACTTTTTCTAGTCCCTACACAAAAAAGTCTCTGGGAACAAACACCCCCTAAGACGGACTATCCATCGGCAAGTTGACCATATGCAATCAAAACTAAAGAAAAACAAGAAATTCGTAGGAGAAAGAAGATACTATGAGAAATTAAGAAGGAATGGCCAAAGGATGACCGGCCTCATATTCAATCTGAAATGCATGAGTGCTGTCGAGGTTAGCACGTTGAGGGAAAACCAGAGATGAACAGAAGACCAGAATGTAAGCACGTAGTATGTTGAATTGTTGGTATGCCAAAACCACGTACTAGCATTGCAAAGAGTTGCTGCCCTTGTAAGGGAAAGAGGGTCAGTGACAAAGAGCTTGGATGTCTGGATAACTGCGTGCTATGCAAGGGAAGGGACGCGAGAGTTGCACATATAGCACAACTTTGTAAATCCACAGAATAGGTCCAGATTTTGCAGCGATGGCCATTGTCAGTACAATTTTAAACGAAATTTTACCATAACACAAACATCCCTCTCCTTTCCAATACACCGTCTACCCTTAAAATTCGCTCAATAATGGAGTAATATCATAAAAGGGCACCATCATCTCGTGGTAACTTTACAAATTTAGCAAGCCAACAGACAGTGGCCGAACACCACAGGAAAGCCCACCTGAAAAGCTGCCACCGTCCCACGATCCTCCATGTTCCCACAGCTCTCGTCCCATTATAGTCAGGTTTTAATCATCCAGCGAGCTTTGCGCCGATCACATACCGCTATTACGACCACGCGGTTCGTCTCATCGTCCATTGCCTGGCTGCACATGGCCATTGTCTCCGACGACACGCTTCCTCCTCCTCGTCACATGAGTTGTGTCCAGTTGTTGCGCACCGCACCGCGCCGAATCCAGTCGCAACGCGGCCGCATCGCGCCGCGCTACCGTTCTCCTCCGCCCCGCTCCGCGTCTTTATTATTTGGCTCGGGGGTTGGGACCCCTTTCTATTTCACCAGTCCCACCCCCGCCGCTCCCCAGCCTCTTCCCACTTTATCCCTCTCGCCCACCTCCCTCCTCTCCTCTCCTCTCCCCTCCTCTCGTCACACCGCGCCAGCTAAGGCTTCGCTGTGCGCTCCCCTCCCCCACGCGCATTCATTCTCGCCCGCTACCCCTCGCCGCCGCCGCGCCATGGCCGGCGTTAGGAGCCTCGTGCTGCTCCTCCTGGTGCTCGCCGTCGCGCTGTCCGCCTCCGCCTCGTCCATCGCCGGCGGGGACCACCTGCAGCTCGGCCTCCTCTCCGGCGGCGCTGGCCGCGGGGAGTGCAGGGGCACCGTGGCCGAGTGCGGCGGGGAGGACGCGGAGGGGGAGCTCGGGTCCGCGTCGGCCGAGGCGCACCGCCGCGTGCTGCAGGGCCGCGGCTACATCAGCTACGGCGCGCTGCGCAGGGGCACCGTCCCCTGCAACCGCCGCGGCGCCAGCTACTACAACTGCCGCCCCGGCGCCCAGGCCAACCCCTACCACCGCGGATGCTCCCGCATCACCCGCTGCCGCGGCTAAGCCTCGGATCCGCGCCCAGAGATCACGTCCTCTCAGTTCAAAAATAAGCTGCTTCTCGTGCTGTTCTTTAAGCGGTGCCACTAGTATACTGCTGCTGCTACTATTTATTAGTTAAATTTCTTTGGTTGTTGCCGCTGCTGTGTTGGCCTATTGGGACATTTGTTGCCGTCGTTGTTGTAAAGTATAAGAGAGATTTGTGCCTTAATATGAAGAGATATTTGTTATTCTTTGAAGTTTGCATGCCCCTCTTCCCTTCATCTTCTTGGAGTAAGATGATGAACTTGAGCTGCTTTCTTGTCTGTATCAAGAGAATGCTTTGCTATTGTTAAATGATTGGTGTCGGGAGAAAAATAAATTCTACTAGTACGAGCTTTCCTTGTGGCGTTCAGGTGGATCTAGAGCGTAGAACCATCTGCAATTTTCGTGTCTAGAGATGAAGTGCTATCACCAATTTGTAGATCTTGGCATGATGGAGGAGGAAGAGCTATATTTTGCTCTTCCTCCTTGCACATCGTTGCTGTTTATTTTTGGGCCGGGGAGGGAGGTAGGTAGGTTGGTTTGTTGAGGCAACAGACAAGAATTAGTGGAGGCCATGTTGCTCACTGCCTCACTTGTCGCTCCTGCCATCTTGAAGCCAATTCCATTTGCGTAGTACTACTACAGTAGTACCATAAATCAATCGAGGGTGATAATTAACTCAGTTAGTGGAGTACTACTACTAGTGCATCATTTCATTTCGCCAAGTACGGGGAAAAGGGAGAAGATTGAGTAATTGTTGCAGTGGTCATGAGCTGCGCAAATTGAACCATTCTCTTCTCTGAGCTACTCACTGTGAAATGACTCGATGTTGAGCTGCGGAATTGAGCCATTCTCTCAGGCTCATCCACTGTGAAATGACTCGAGGTAGTAGCTGATCATTGAAGTGAAAGGTTTTTGGAATTGGTGCTTTAAAATTGGCAAATGGGGTTGGTTGAAAGGAATAAATGCCGTGTCCTTGGGGAGATGAACTGGCTGGCGATTCTTTTGTCCCTCCCCGCCGCGTGTCCTGCGGACTGTTGTTTATCGAGGGGAATAAATGGTGGCCTGCATCTGCATGCCTGTCTGCAAGATTACCCGTAATCAAAGCCTTGGATCCGTGGAACAAGCGTATTTTATTCTGCTGGTGGTTGAGTGCCGTGTTGCGAAAATAGTATAGTTCTACTCTCCTGATCACGGCGTGCATAGACATCGTCGTGACCTGCTTCTCCTCCCTCTCGTGGCCCGCGGGCATCGTCGTGCTCGTGCCCTGACCAAACGGGCCGGGCCACGAGCACGCCCGCACAGCCTGCCATGGGCCAGGCATGCCCACGTCTAGGGCCGTGCCTGGGCCTAGAGGCTGGGCATGCGGGCCAGCACGGCACAACCTATTTACTACTCCCTTCATTTCATAATGTAGTGCTTTCTTTATCTTCGTGCTTCAAATTCGACCGTAAACTTAACTATCAAGACCAATTGCGACGGGAGTAAAATTTATATCAGTGAATTCGTATTCGAAAGAAGTTTTTAATTATGTAACTTTTTTTCCCGCCGCAATCGGTCTCGTTCGTTAAATTTATGGTCAAAGTTCGACCTTGGGAAGCGCCGTCGCACTATATTTTGGAACGAAAGGAGTATTGTTTTTTATGTATATATATATATATATATATATACTCTCTCCGTTTCTTTTTACTTCGCATATAAGATTTGGTCAAAGTCAAACTACACAAAATTTGATCAAATTTATATAAAAAAATATGAACATCTACAATATTAGAACTATATAGTATGAATATACATTTTGTGGTGCATCTGATAATATTGATTTTATATTGTTAATGTTTATATTTTTTAATATAAAATTCGTCAAACTTTACAAAGCCTGACTTTAATCAAACCTTATATGCAGACTAAAAAAAACAGAGGGAGTACTAAAGAGGTAATATCATCGAAAGTCATAGAACTTATGCCTAATGTTCAGTTTGATGCTAAAACTTTAAAAATACAAATTTATGATCATTTAACTTCACATTGCGTGTAAACACGGTCAGAAAATACGCATGCAAATGTATCAGGCTGTATGGCCCTCACTGTCAACGAGTGATGGAGCATGTGTGACTCATTTTTGTGTAAATCACCCTCATATTTTTTTTGCGGAGAAAGTCAACCAGTGTACTGCATAAATGTACGAAAATTAACACAAAAAATGAGAAGAGCCTGATAGAACCCACGACCAATGTTCACGACACAAACCAGCCAACCACCCTTCCCATTGTCATGTCATGTATGGATAGCAAATTTAGAACGTGGAGCTTAAATGATATTTATTTTTCCGCATTTAAGCTATTTTATCAAATACTCCCTCTGTAAATTAATATAAGAGTGTTTTTTTTGCGGGGAATATAAAATAGTGATCTAAACGCTCTTATATTAGTTTACAGAGGGAGTACTTAAAAAGAATGCAAGATTCTCATTTTATCTTTCTTCTCACCATCTCTTTGTCTAACCTTGCATGTATATGATAATCAATCACCTTAATTTACTTACCAAACTTGTAATCAAAATATAAGGCAATATACGAGAAGAATTTGATAAACATTTATTTACACAATTGCATTATTATTGACAAGTAAATTACAAGCTAACATATTAAAATATTTATATCCTGTTATAACGCATCAATCACTTTAATTTACTTACCAAACTTGTAATCAAAATATAAGGTAATTTACAGACAAAATGTGATGAACATTTATTTACACCGTCACATTAATATTGACAGGTAAATCACAAGCTAACTTACTAGACTATTTATATCTTGTTATAACACACGGACATTGTTCTAGTTTTACGTAAAACATGTAGAGGCGCACACTGCTGCTACTGTCGACTCCGTTAAGCAGGACGAGAAGTCATGTTTTGGTAGTACTTACAAGTTATTTAGATTGAGAATTAGAAGAGCGCTCCCCCCCCCACACCCCCCCGGCGTCCATCCCGGACGCGGCGTCCACCCATGGCGTCTGGCTCGCGGAGCCCGTCTTCTGTCTCCTCTTCGTTCCATGGCGGGCGGCCGGTCGTGTCTGGGCTGGGAGTGTCCGGCTCACCTGGATCTGCACGCTCCTCGTCAGTCGCGGGTGCCAGGCAGGAGGTGGAGATACCGGCGGCTGCTGGCCCCTGGAGGAGGAAGGGCCCATCCCGCAAGGCTATGTGGCGCCGCCGCAAGGCGTTGCGCCGCCATCAGGAGGCGGTCCGTCCGGGGTCATCTTCCTCCTCCAAGCGGCGTCAGATCCCGCCGGACCTGCATGGTCTCTGCTTCCGATGTTTCGGGGAAGGTCATCGCCGACAGGACTGCACCAATGATCCTCTTTGCATCCGCTGCGGGCTCTCGGGGCATGTCTCTTCGCAGTGCACGAGGCCGCGCAGCCCGATCTCGGCGGAGGATCTCCGCAGGCGGTCATCGCCAAGGCCTCCAGGGACATGCCGGTGCCTCGGTTGGACCGCGGCTGCGAACGGAGGCTGTGGGAGCCCAGGCAGAGCGCGCCGTGTGCGCCGCTCTCGTCGGCCGCGCCCAGCCCCCTTCCCGTGTTGTCCTCCCTCCCAGTGGCGGCGCCCCTGTCGGAGATGTGCATCGTCCAGAGGTCGGCTGGCATGGAGGATTTGGAGCGTCGTCTCCAGCTTGCGGTGGTCGTGTATGTGGGGAATGCCAGACCACCGGTGTCATGTGAAGAGGCAACGGTGATGCTTGCTGCTCAGCTGGACATTCCTCGGCATCGATTTTTGGTTCACAAGTTTTTCCTGGAGGACTTTCTGGTCGTTTTTGCTTCGCATGAGTTCAGGAACAAAGCGCTGGCAAGCCCGGTGGTCCAGCATCAGGGGGTTCAGCTCCACATCAAGCCATGGCCGCGCCAGGCTCATGCGACGGCTAGGTCCATGCGTGTTCAAGCTGATATTTTGATTGAGGGTGTGCCTTCCCATGCTTGGACCAAGGATACGGCAGCGGAGCTGCTCGGCAGCTCCTGCCTGATTGATAGCCTTGCGCTGGAGACAGAGAATCACGAGAATCTCTCCCTCTTCAAGCTGAGAGCTTGGTGCGTTGATCCGGATGAGGTGCTGGTCAGCCGCCGGCTACGGGTTCCAGAACCAGAGCCGGTGGCTGCGGATACAGCGGAGCGGCGTCCTTCCTTCTGGCAGCTATTGGAGTATCCCACGCTGACCCACATTGGGAGGTTAAGAGATTTCTCACCGCCGGAGCTCGAACGTGGACAGTGATAGTGTTGGGGAACGCAGTATTTCAAAATTTTTCTATAATCACGCAAGATCTATCTAGAAGATGCATAGCAACGAGCGGGGATAGTGTGTCTACGTACCCTTATAGACCGAAAGCGGAAGCGTTATGACAACGCGGTTGATGTAGTCGTACATTTTCACGATTCGACCGATCCTAGCACCGAAGGTACGACACCTCCGTGATCTGCACACGTTCAGCTCAGTGACGTCCCACGAACTCTAGATCCAGCTGAGTGTCAGGTGAGAGCTTTGTCAGCACGATGGCGTGATGACTGTGATGATGAAGTTACCGACGCAAGGCTTCGCCTAAGCACTACAACGATATGACCGAGGTGGAAATCTATGAAGGGGGCACCGCACACGGCTAAGACATCAATTTGTGTGTCTATGGGGTGCCCCCTCCCCCGTATATAAAGGAGTGGAGGAGGGGAGGGCCGGCCCTCTCTATGGCGCGCTCTAGGGGGAGTCCTACTCCCACCGGGAGTAGGATTCCCCCCTTTCCCTAGTTGGAGTAGGAGAGGAAGGAAGAAGGAAAAAGGGAGAAGGAAAGGGGGGCGCCGCCCCCCTTCCCTAGTACAATTCAGACCCAAGGGGGAGGAGGCACGCGGCCTTCCCTGGCTTCCCCTCTCTCTTTCCACTAAGGCCTAATAAGGCCCATATACTCCCCGGGGGGTTTCGGTAACCCTCGGTACTCCGGTAAATACCCGAACTCACCCAGAACTATTCCGATGTCCAAACATAGGCTTCCAATATATCGATCTTTATGTATCAACCATTTTGAGACTCATCGTCATGCCCGTGATCACATCCGGGGCTCCGAACAACCTTCGGTACATCAAAACACATAAACTCATAATACCGATCGTTACCGAACGTTAAGCGTGCGGACCCTACGGGTTTGAGAACTATGTAGACATGACCGAGACTCATCTCCGGTCAATAACCAATAGCGGAACCTGGATTCTCATATTGGTTCCTACATATTCTATGAAGATCTTTATCGGTCAAACCACATAACAACATACGTTGTTTCCTTTGTCATCGGTATGTTACTTGCCCGAGATTCGATCGTCGGTATCTCAATACCTAGTTCAATCTCATTACCGGCAAGTCTCTTTACTCGTTCCGTAATGCACCATCCCGCAACTAACTCATTAGTCACATTGCTTGCAAGGCTTATAATGATGTGCATTAACGAGAGGGCCCAGTGATACCTCTCCGGCAATCGGAGTGACAAATCCTAACCTCGATCTATGCCAACTCAATAAACACCATTGGAGACACCTGTAGAGCATCTTTATAATCACCCAGTTACGTTGTGACGTCTGATAGCACACTAAGTGTTCCTCCGGTATTCGGGAGTTGCATAATCTCATATTCATAGGAACATGTATAAGTCATGAAGAAAGCAATAGCAATAAACTAAACGATCATAGTGCTAAGCTAACGGATGGGTCTAGTCCATCACATCATTCTCTAATGATGTGATCTCGTTCATCAAATGACAACACATGTCCATGGCTAGGAAACTTAACCATCTTTGATTAACGAGCTAGTCAAGTAGAGGCATAGTAGGGACACTCTATTTGTCTATGTATTCACACATGTACTAAGTTTCCGGTTAATACAATTCTAGCATGAATAATAAACATTTATCATGATATAAGGAAATAAATAATAACTTTATTATTGCCTCTAGGGCATATTTCCTTCAGTCTCCCACTTGCACTAGAGTTAATAATCTTGTTCACATCGTCATGTGATTTAACATCAATAGTCCACATCTTTATGTGATTAGTTCACATCTCCATGTGACTAATACCCAAAGGGTTTACTAGAGTCAATAATCTAGTTCACATCGCTATGTGATTAACACCCAAAGAGTGATCATGTTTTGCTTGTGTGAGAAGTTTAGTCTACGTGTCTGCAAATTTCTATGTCTACAATACTCTGCATGGAGCTACTCTAGCTAATTGCTCCCACTTTCAATATGTATCTAAATCGAGACTTAGAGTCATCTAGATCGGTGTCAAAAGCTTGCATCGACGTAACTCTTTTATCACCTCCATAACCGAGAAATATTTCCTTAGTCCTCTAAGGATAATTTTGACCGCTGTCTAGTGATTTACTCCTAGATCACTATTGTACTCCCTTGCCAAAATCATGCTAAGGTATATAATAGGTCCGGTACACAACATAGCATAGTTTATAGAACCTATGACTGAGGCATAGGGAACTTCATTCTCTTTCTATTTTCTGCCGTGGTCGGATTTTGAGTCTTTACTCAACTTCACACCTTGCAACATAGTCAAGAACTCCTTCTTTGACTGTTCCATTTTGCACCTGCCTGTACGAACGGCCGGGACTGGCCGTTCATACAGGCAGGTGCTCAAGCGGAGGGTGGGCCTGTCTCATTGGAGACTGCCTCGGATGACGTCGCGGGTGTTGGGGAACGTAGCAGAATTTTAAAATTTTCTACGCATCACCAAGATCAATCTATGGAGTCATCTAGCAACGAGGGAGAGAGGAGTGCATCTACATACCCTTGTAGATCGTGAGCGAAAGCGTTCAAGAGAACGGGGTTGATGGAGTCGTACTCGTCGTGATCCAAATCACTGATGACCTAGCGCCGAACGGACGGCACCTCCACGTTCAACACACGTACGGTTGGGAAGACGTCTCCTCCAACTTGATCCAGCAAGGGGGAAGGAGAGGTTGATGGAGATCCAGCAGCACGACGGCGTGGTGGTGGAAGCAAAGGTGATCTCGGCAGGGCTTCGCCAAGCTCAGGAAGAGGGAGAGGTGTCACGGGAGGGAGAGGGAGGCGCCAGGGGCTAGGGTGCGGCTGCCCTCTCTCCCCCCCACTATTTATAGGACCCCTAGGGGGGGCGCCGGCCCTAGGAGATGCAATCTCCAAGGGGGGCGGCGGCCAAGGGGGTGGAGTGCCCCCCAAGCCAAGTGGGGGCGCCCCCACCCCTAGGGTTTCTAACCCTAGGCGCAGGGGGAGGCCCATGGGAGGCGCACCAGACCACTAGGGGCTGGTTCCCTTCCCACTTCAGCCCATGGGGCCCTCCGGGATAGGTGGCCCCACCTGGTGGACCCCCGGGACCCTTTCGGTGGTCCCGGTACAATACCGATTACCCCCGAAACTTTCCCGATGGCCGAAACTTGATTTCCTATATATAAATCTTCACCTCCGGACCATTCCGGAACTCCTCGTGACGTCCGGGATCTCATACGGGATTCCGAACAACTTTCGGGTTACCGTATACTAATATCTCAACAACCCTAGCGTCACCGAACCTTAAGTGTGTAGACCCTACGGGTTCGGGAGACACGCAGACATGACCGAGACGACTCTCCGGTCAATAACCAACAGCGGGATCTGGATACCCATGTTGGCTCCCACATGCTCCTCGATGATCTCATCGGATGAACCACGATGTCGAGGATTCAATCAATCCCGTATACAATTCCCTTTGTCAATCGGTACGTTACTTGCCCGAGACTCGATCGTCGGTATCCCAATACCTCGTTCAATCTCGTTACCGGCAAGTCACTTTACTCGTACCGTAATGCATGATCGCGTGATCAACCACTTGGTCACATTGAGCTCATTATGATGATGCATTACCGAGTGGGCCCAGAGATACCTCTCCGTCATACGGAGTGACAAATCCCAGTCTCGATTCGTGCCAACTCAACAGACACTTTTGGAGATACCCGTAGTGTACCTTTATAGTCACCCAGTTACGTTGTGACGTTTGGCACACCCAAAGCACTCCCACGGTATCTGGGAGTTGCACAATCTCATGTTCTAAGGAGATGATACTTGACATTCGGAAAAGCTATAGCAAACGAATTACATGATCTTTGAGCTATGCTTAGGATTGGGTCTTGTCCATCACATCATTCTCCTAATGATGTGATCCCGTTATCAATGACATCCAATGTCCATAGTCAGGAAACCATGACTATCTTTTGATCAACGAGCTAGTCAACTAGAGGCTCACTAGGGACGTGTTGTGGTCTATGTATTCACACATGTATTACGATTTCCGGATAACACAATTATAGCATGAACAATAGACAATGATCATGAACAAAGAAATATAATAATAACCATTTTGTTATTGCCTCTAGGGCATATTTCCAACAGTCTCCCACTTGCACTAGAGTCAATAGTCTAGTTACATTGTGATGAATCGAACACCCATAGAGTTCTGGTGTTGATCATGTTTTGCTCTAGGGAGAGGTTTAGTCAACGGATCTGCTACATTCAGGTCCGTATGTACTTTACAAATATCTATGTCTCCATTTTGAACACTTTCACGAATGGAGTTGAAGCGACGCTTGATATGCCTGGTCTTCCTGTGAAACCTGGGCTCCTTGGCAAGGGCAATAGCTCCAGTGTTGTCACAGAAGAGAATCATCGGGCCCGACGCATTGGGTATGACTCCTAGGTCGGTAATGAACTCCTTCACCCAGATTGCTTCTTGTGCTGCCTCCGAGGCTGCCATGTACTCCGCTTCACATGTAGATCCCGCCACAACGCTTTGCTTACAACTGCACCAGCTTACTGCCCCACCATTCAAAATATACATGTATCCGGTTTGTGACTTAGAGTCATCCAGATCTGTGTCGAAGCTAGCATCGACGTAACCCTTTATGACGAGCTCTTCGTCACCTCCATAAACGAGAAACATATCCTTAGTACTCTTCAGGTACTTCAGGATATTCTTGACCGCTGTCCAGTGTTCCATGCCGGGATTACTTTGGTACCTTCCTACCAAACTTACGGCAAGGTTTACATCAGGTCTGGTACACAGCATAGCATACATGATAGACCCTATGGCCGAGGCATAGGGGACGACACTCATCTTTTCTCTATCTTCTGCCGTGGTCGGGCATTGAGCCGTGCTCAATCTCGTACCTTGCAATACAGGCAATAACCCCTTCTTTGACTGATCCATATTGAACTTCTTCAATATCTTGTCAAGGTACGTACTCTGTGAAAGACCAATGAGGCGTCTCGATCTATCTCTATAGATCTTGATGCCTAATATATAAGCAGCTTCTCCAAGATCCTTCATTGAAAAACACTTGTTCAAATAGGCCTTTATGCTTTCCAAGAATTCTATATCATTTCCCATCAACAGTATGTCATCCACATACAATATGAGAAATGCTACAGAGCTCCCACTCACTTTCTTGTAAATGCAGGCTTCTCCATAAGTCTGCGTAAACCCAAACGCTTTGATCATCTCATCAAAACGAATGTTCCAACTCCGAGATGCTTGCACCAGCCCATAGATCGAGCGTTGGAGCTTGCACACCTTGTCAGCATTCTTAGGATCGATAAAACCTTTCGGCTGCATCATATACAATTCTTCCTTAAGGAAACCATTAAGGAATGCCGTTTTGACGTCCATTTGCCATATCTCATAATCATAGAATGCGGAAATTGCTAACATGATTCAGACGGACTTCAGCTTCGCTACGGGTGAGAAGGTCTCATCGTAGTCAACCCCTTGAACTTGTCGATAACCCTTAACGACAAGCCGAGATTTATAGATGGTCACATTACCATCCGCGTCTGTCTTCTTCTTAAAGATCCATTTATTTTCTATGGCTCGCCGATCATCGGGCAAGTCAGTCAAAGTCCATACTTCGTTTTCATACATGGATCCTATCTCCGATTTCATGGCTTCCAGCCATTTGTCGGAATCTGGGCCTGCCATCGCTTCTTCATAGTTCGAAGGTTCACCGTTGTCTAACAACATGATTTCCAAGACAGGGTTGCCGTACCACTTTGGTGTGGAACATGTCCTTGTGGACCTACGAAGTTCAGTAGCAACTTGATCTGAAGTTTCATGATCATCATCATTAACTTCCTCTCTAGTCGGTGCAGGCACCTCAGGAACAATTTCCTGAGCTGCGCCACTCTCCGGTTCAAGAGGTAATACTTCATCAAGTTCTACTTTCCTCCCACTTATTTCTTTCGAGAGAAACTCTTTCTGTAGAAAGGATCCATTCTTGGCAACAAAGATCTTGCCCTCGGATCTGAGGTAGAAGGTATACCCAATAGTTTCTTTAGGGTATCCTATGAAGACGCATTTTTCCGATTTGGGTTCGAGCTTCTCAGGTTGAAGTTTCTTGACATAAGCATCGCATCCCCAAACTTTTAGAAACGACAGCTTAGGTTTCTTCCCAAACCATAATTCATACGGTGTCGTCTCAACGGATTTCGACGGAGCCCTATTTAAAGTGAATGCGGCAGTCTCTAAAGCATAGCCCCAAAATGACAGCGGTAAATCGGTAAGAGACATCATAGATCGCACCATATCCAATAGAGTGCGATTACGACGTTCGGACACACCATTATGCTGAGGTGTTCCAGGCGGCCTGAGTTGTGAAACTATTCCACATTTCCTTAAGTGTGTGCCAAATTCGTGACTCAAGTATTCTCCCCCATGATCTGATCGCAAGAACTTGATTTTTCTGTCATGTTGATTTTCAACCTCACTCTGAAATTCCTTGAACTTTTCAAAGGTCTCAGACTTGTGTTTCATTAAGTAGACATACCCATATCTACTCAAGTCATCAGTGAGGGTGAGAACATAACGATAGCCACCGCGAGCCTCAACACTCATTGGACCGCACACATCAGTATGTATGATTTCCAATAAGTTGGTTGCTCGCTCCATTGTTCCTAAGAACGGAGTCTTGGTCATTTTACCCATGAGGCATGGTTCGCACGTGTCAAATGATTCATAATCAAGAGACTCCAAAAGTTCATCTGCATGGAGCTTCTTCATGCGTTTGACACCTATGTGACCAAGGCGGCAGTGCCACAAGTATGTGGGACTATCATTATCAACCTTACATCTTTTGGTATTCACACTATGAATATGTGTAACATTACGCTCGAGACTCATTAAGAATAAACCATTCACCAGCGGAGCATGACCATAAAACATATCTCTCATATAAATAGAACAACCATTATTCTCGGATTTAAATGAGTAGCCATCTCGAATTAAACGAGATCCTGATACAATGTTCATGCTCAAAGCTGGTACTAAATAACAATTATTGAGGTTTAAAACTATTCCCGTAGGTAAATGTAGAGGCAGCGTGCCGACGGCGATCACATCGACCTTGGAACCATTCCCGACGCGCATCGTCACCTCGTCCTTCGCCAGTCTCCGCTTATTCCGCAGCTCCTGCTTTGAGTTACAAATGTGAGCAACCGCACCAGTATCAAATACCCAGGAGCTACTACGAGTACTGGTAAGGTACACATCAATTACATGTATATCACATATACCTTTAGTGTTGCCGGCCTTCTTGTCCGCTAAGTATTTGGGGCAGTTCCGCTTCCAGTGACCACTTCCCTTGCAATAAAAACACTCAGTCTCAGGCTTGGGTCCATTCTTTGACTTCTTCCCAGCAGCTTGCTTACCGGGCGTGGCAACTCCCTTGCCGTCCTTCTTGAAGTTCTTTTTACCCTTGCCTTTCTTGAACTTAGTGGTTTTATTCACCATCAACACTTGATGTTCCTTTTTGATTTCCACCTCCGCTTATTTTAGCATTGAATATACCTCAGGAATGGTCTTTTCCATCCCCTGCATATTGAAGTTCATCACAAAGCTCTTGTAGCTCAGTGGAAGCGACTGAAGGATTCTGTCAATGACTGCGTCATCCGGGAGATTAACTCCCAGCTGAGTCAAGCGGTTATGCAACACAGACATTTTGAGTATGCGCTCACTGACAGAACTGTTTTCCTCCATCTTACAACTGAAGAACTTTTCGGAGACTTCATATCTCTTGACCCGGGCATGAGCTTGGAAAACCATTTTCAGCTCTTCGAACATCTCATATGCTCCGTGTCGCTCAAAACGCTTTTGGAGCCCCGGTTCTAAGCTGTAAAGCATGCCGCACTTAACGAGGGAGTAATCATCAGCACATGACTGCCAAGCGTTCATAACGTCTTGGTTCTCTGGGATGGGTGCATCACCTAGCGGTGCTTCTAGGACATAATCTTTCTTGGCATCTATGAGGATGATCCTCAGGTTCCGGACCCAGTCCGTATAGTTGCTGCCATCATCTTTCAGCTTGGTTTTCTCTAGGAACGTGTTGAAGTTGAGGGCGACATTAGCGTGGGCCATTTGATCTACAAGACATAGTGTAAAGATTTTAGACTAAGTTCATGATAATTAAGTTCATCTAATCAAATTATTCAATGAACTCCCACTCAGATAGACATGCCTCTAGTCATCTAAGTGAAACATGATCCGAGTCAACTAGTCCATGTCTGATCATGACGTGAGACGGACTAGTCAACATCGGTGAACATCTTCATGTTGATCGTATCTTCTATACGACTCATGCTCGACCTTTCGGTCTTCCGTGTTCCGAGGCCATGTCTGTACATGCTAGGCTCGTCAACTCAACCTAAGTGTATTGCGTGTGTAAATCTGGCTTACACTCGTTGTATTCGAACGTTAGAATCTATCACACCCGATCATCACGTGGTGCTTCGAAACAACGAACCTACGCAACGGTGCACAGTTAGGGGGAACACTTTCTTGAAATTATTACGAACCTTTGCAACTGCTTTGTGTTCTACTCATGCATAGAAACTACGCATAAACCTGGCTCTGATACCACTGTTGGGGAACGTAGCAGAATTTTAAAATTTTCTACGCATCACCAAGATCAATCTATGGAGTCATCTAGCAACGAGGGAGAGAGGAGTGCATCTATATACCCTTGTAGATCGCGAGCGGAAGCGTTCAAGAGAACGGGGTTGATGGAGTCGTACTCGTCGTGATCCAAATCACCGATGACCTAGCGCCGAACGGACGACACCTCTGCGTTCAACACACGTACGGTTGGGAAGACGTCTCCTCCAACTTGATCCAGCAAGGGGGAAGGAGAGGTTGATGGAGATCCAGCAGCACGGCGGCGTGGTGGTGGAAGCAACGGTGATCTCGGCAGGGCTTCGCCAAGCTCAGGGAGAGGGAGAGGTGTCACGGGAGGGAGAGGGAGGCGCCAGGGGCTAGGGTGCGGCTGCCCTCCCTCCCCCCACTATTTATAGGACCCCTAGGGGGGCGCCAGCCCTAGGAGATGCAATCTCCAAGGGGGGCGGCGGCCAAGGGGGTGGAGTGCCCCCCAAGCCAAGTGGGGCGCCCCCACCCCTAGGGTTTCTAACCCTAGGCGCAGGGGGAGGCCCATGGGAGGTGCACCAGACCACTAGGGCTGGTTCCCTTCCTACTTCAGCTCATGGGGCCCTCCAGGATAGGTGGCCCCACTCGGTGGACCCCCGGGACCCTTCCTGTGGTCCTGGTACAATACCGATTACCCCCGAAACTTTCCCGATGGCCGAAACTTGACTTCCTATATATAAATCTTCACCTCCGGACCATTCCGGAACTCCTCGTGACGTCCGGGATCTCATCCGGGACTCCGAACAACTTTCGGGTTACCGTATACTAATATCTCAACAACCCTAGCATCACCGAACCTTAAGTGTGTAGACCCTACGGGTTCGGGAGACATGAAGACATGACCGAGACGACTCTCCGGTCAATAACCAACAGCGGGATCTGGATACCCATGTTGGCTCCCACATGCTCCTCGACGATCTCATCAGATGAACCACGATGTCGAGGATTCGATCAATCCCGTATACAATTCCCTTTGTCAATCGGTACGTTACTTGCCCGACACTCGATCGTCGGTATCCCAATACCTCGTTCAATCTCGTTACCGGCAAGTCACTTTACTCGTACCGTAATGCATGATCCCGTGATCAACCACTTGGTCACATTGAGCTCATTATGATGATGCATTACCGAGTGGGCCCAGAGATACCTCTCCGTCATACGGAGTGACAAATCCCAGTCTCGATTCATGCCAACCCAACAGACACTTTCGGAGATACCCGTAGTGTACCTTTATAGTCACCCAGTTACGTTGTGACGTTTGGCACACCCAAAGCACTCCTACGGTATTCGGGAGTTACACAATCTCATGGTCTAAGGAGATGATACTTGACATTCGGAAAAGCTATAGCAAACGAACTACACGATCTTTGAGCTATGCTTAGGATTGGGTCTTGTCCATCACATCATTCTCCTAATGATGTGATCCCGTTATCAATGACATCCAATGTCCATAGTCAGGAAACCATGACTATCTTTTGATCAACGAGCTAGTCAACTAGAGGCTCACTAGGGATGTATTGTGGTCTATGACATCATAATACATGTGTGAATACATAGATCACAACATGTCCCTAGTGAGCCTCTAGTTGACTAGCTCGTTGATCAAAAGATAGTCATGGTTTCCTGACTATGGACATTGGATGTCATTGATAACGGAATCATATCATTAGGAGAATGATGTGATGGACAAGACCCAATCCTAAGCATAGCTCAAAGATCGTGTAGTTCGTTTGCTATAGCTTTTCCGAATGTCAAGTATCATTTCCTTAGACCATGAGATTGTGCAACTCCCGGATACCGTAGGAGTGCTTTGGGTGTGCCAAACGTCACAACGTAACTGGGTGACTATAAAGGTACACTACGGGTATCTCCGAAAGTGTCTGTTGGGTTGGCATGAATCGAGACTGGGATTTGTCACTCCATATGACGAAGAGGTATCTCTGGGCCCGCTTGGTAATGCATCATCATAATGAGCTCAATGTGACCAAGTGGTTGATCACGGGATCATGCATTACGGTACGAGTAAAGTGACTTGCCGGTAACGAGATTGAACGAGGTATTGGGATACCGACGATCGAGTCTCGGGCAAGTAACGTACCGATTGACAAAGGGAATTGTATACGGGATTGATCGAATCCTCGGCATCGTGGTTCATCCGATGAGATCATTGAGGAGCATGTGGGAGCCAACATGGGTATCCAGATCCCGCTGTTGGTTATTGACTGGAGAGTCGTCTCGGTCATGTCTGCATGTCTCCCGAACCCGTAGGGTCTACACACTTAAGGTTCGGTGACGCTAGGGTTGTTGAGATATTAGTATACGGTAACCTGAAAGTTGTTGGGAGTCCCGGATGAGATCCCGGACGTCACGAGGAGTTCCGGAATGGTCCGAAGGTGAAGATTTATATATAGGAAGTCAAGTTTTGGCCATCGGGAAGGTTTCGGGGGTAATTGGTATTGTACCGGGACCACCGGAAGGGTCCCGGGGGTCCACCGGGTGGGGCCACCTATCCCGGAGGGCCCCATGGGCTAAAGTGGGAGGGGAAACATCCCCTAGTGGGCTGGTGCGCCCCCCTTGGGCCTCCCCCTCGCCTAGGGTTGGAAACCCTAGGGGTGGGGGGCGCCCCACTTGGCTTGGGGGGCACTCCACCCCCCTTGGCCGCTGCCCCCCTAGGGGTCCTATATATAGTGGGGGGAGGGAGGGCAGCCACACCCTAGCCCCTGGCGCCTCCCTCTCCCTCCTGTGACACTCCTCCCTCTCCCTGAGCTTGGCGAAGCCCTGCCGAGATCACCGTTGCTTCCACCACCACGCCGTCGTGCTACTGGATCTTCATCAACCTCTCCTTCCCCCTTGCTGGATCAAGTTGGAGGAGACGTCTTCCCAACCGTACGTGTGTTGAACGCGGAGGTGCCGTCCGTTCGGCGCTAGGTCATCGGTGATTTGGATCACGACGAGTACGACTCCATCAACCCCGTTCTCTTGAACGCTTCCACGCGCGATCTACAAGGGTATGTAGATGCACTCCCCTCTCCCTCGTTGCTAGATGACTCCATAGATTGATCTTGGTGATGCGTAGAAAATTTTAAAATTCTGCTACGTTCCCCAACAACGGTATCATGAGCTAGGTCTATGCGTAGTTTCTATGCACGAGTAGAACACAAAGCAGTTGTGGGCGTGGATATTGTCAATTTGCTTGCCGTTACTAGTCTTATCTTGATTCGACGGCATCGTGGGATGAAGCGGCCCGGACCGACCTTACACGTATGCTTACGTGAGACTGGTTCCACCGATTGACATGCACTAGTTGCATAAGGTGGCTGGCGGGTGTCTGTCTCTACCACTTTAGTCAGATCGGATTCGATGAAAAGGGTCCTTATGAAGGGTAAATAGAAATTGGCATATCACGTTGTGGTTTTGGCGTAGGTAAGAAACGTTCTTGCTAGAAACCTATAACAGCCACGTAAAAACTTGCAACAACAATTAGAGGACGTCTTACTTGTTTTTGCAGCATGTGCCGTGTGATGTGATATGGCCAAAAGGATGTGATGAATGATATATGTGATGTATGAGATTGATCATGTTCTTGTAATAGGAATCACAACTTGCATGTCGATGAGTATGACAACCGGCAGGAGCCATAGGAGTTGTCTTTATTTATTTATGACCTGCATGTCAACATAAACGTCATGTAATTACTTTACTTTATTGCTAAAGCGTTAGCCATAGTAGTAGAAGTAATAGATGAAGAGACAACTTCAAGAAGACACGATGATGGAGATCATGATGATGGAGATCATGATGATGGAGATCATGGTGTCATGCCGGTGACAACGATGATCATGGAGCCCCGAAGATGGAGATCAAAAGGAGCAAATGATATTGGCCATATCATGTCACTATTTGATTGCATGTGATGTTTATCATGTTTTACATCTTATTTGCTTAGAACAACGGTAGCTTAAATAAGATGATCCCTCGTAATAATTTCAAGAAAGTGTTCCCCCTAACTGTGCATCGTTGCGAAGGTTCGTTGTTTCGAAGCACCACGTGATGATCAGGTGTGATAGATTCTAACGTCCGAATACAACGGGTGTAAGCCAGATTTACACACTGTCATTTTGGGGCTATGCTTTAGAGACTGCCGCATTCACTTTAAATAGGGGTCCGTCGAAATCCGTTGAGATGACACCATATGAATTATGGTTTGGGAAGAAACCTAAGCTGTCGTTTCTAAAAGTTTGGGGATGCGATGCTTATGTCAAGAAACTTCAACCTGAAAAGCTCGAACCCAAGTTGGAAAAATGCGTCTTCATAGGATACCCTAAAGAAATTGTTGGGTATACCTTCTACCTTAGATACGAAGGCAAGATCTTTGTTGCCAAGAATGGATCCTTTCTAGAGAAAGAGTTTCTCTTGAAAGAAATAAGTGGGAGGAAAGTAGAACTCGATGAAGTATTACCTCTTGAACCGGTAAATGGCGCAGCTCAAGAAAATGTTCCTGAGGTGCCTGCACCGACTAGAGAGGAAGTTAATGATGATGATCATGAAACTTCAGATCAAGTTGCTACTGAACTTCATAGGTCCACAAGGACACGTTCCGCACCAGAGTGGTACGGCAACCCTGTCCTGGAAATCATGTTGTTAGACAACGGTGAACCTTCGAACTATGAAGAAGCGATGGCGGGCCTAGATTCCGACAAATGGCTGGAAGCCATGAAATCCGAGATAGGATCCATGTATGAAAACGAAGTATGGACTTTGACTGACTTGCCCGATGATCGGCGAGCCATAGAAAATAAATGGATCTTTAAGAAGAAGACAGACGCGGATGGTAATGTAACCATCTATAAAGCTCGGCTTGTCGCTAAGGGTTATCGACAAGTTCAAGGGGTTCACTATGATGAGACTTTCTCACCCGTAGCGAAGCTGAAGTCCATCCGAATCATGTTAGCAATTGCCGCATTCTATGATTATGAGATATGGCAAATGGACGTCAAAACGGCACTCCTTAATGGTTTCCTTAAGGAAGAATTGTATATGATGCAGCCGGAAGGTTTTGGTGATGCTAAGAATGCTGACAAGGTGTGCAAGCTCCAACGCTCGATTTATGGGCTGGTGCAAGCATCTCGGAGTTGGAACATTCGTTTTGATGAGATGATCAAAGCGTTTGGGTTTACGCAGACTTCTGGAGAAGCCTGCATTTACAAGAAAGTGAGTGGGAGCTCTGTAGCATTTCTCATATTGTATGTGGATGACATACTGTTGATGGGAAATGATATAGAATTCTTGGAAAGCATAAAGGCCTACTTGAACAAGTGTTTTTCAATGAAGGATCTTGGAGAAGCTGCTTACATATTAGGCATCAAGATCTATAGAGATAGATCGAGACGCCTCATTGGTCTTTCACAGAGTACATACCTTGACAAGATGTTGAATAAGTTCAATATAGATCAGTCAAAGAAGGGGTTCTTGCTTGTATTGTAAGGTACAAGATTGAGCACGGCTCAATGCCCGACCACGACAGAAGATAGAGAAAAGATGAGTGTCGTCCCCTATGCCTCGGCCATAGGGTCTATCATGTATGCTATGCTGTATACCAGACCAGATGTAAACCTTGCCGTAAGTTTGGTAGGAAGGTACCAAAGTAATCCCGACATGGAACACTGGACAACGGTCAAGAATATCCTGAAGTACCTGAAGAGGAATAAGGATATGTTTCTCGTTTATGGAGGTGATGAAGAGCTCATCATAAAGGGTTACGTCGATGCTAGCTTCGACACAAATCTGGATGACTCTAAGTCACAAACCGGATACGTGTATATTTTGAATGGTGGGGCAGTAAGCTGGTGCAGTTGCAAGCAAAGCGTTGTGGCAGGATCTACATGTGAAGAGGTGTACATGGCAGCCTCAGAGGCAGCACAAGAAGCAATCTGGGTGAAGGAGTTCATTACCGACCTAGGAGTCATCCCCAATGCGTCGGGCCCGATGACTCTCTTCTGTGATAACACTGGAGCTATTGCCCTTGCCAAGGAGCCCAGGTTTCACAGGAAGATCAGGCATATCAAGCGTCGCTTCAACTCCATTCGTGAAAGTGTTCAAAATGGAGACATAGATATTTGTAAAGTACACACGGACCTGAATGTGGCAGATCCGTTGACTAAACCTCTCCCTAGAGCAAAACATGATCAACACCAGAACTCTATGGGTGTTCGATTCATCACAATGTAACTAGACTATTGACTCTAGTGCAAGTGGGAGACTGTTGGAAATATGCCCTAGAGGCAATAATAAAATGGTTATTATTATATTTCTTTGTTCATGATAATTGTCTATTGTTCATGCTATAATTGTGTTATTCGGAAATCGTAATACATGTGTGAATACATAGACCACAACACGTCCCTAGTGAGCCTCTAGTTGACTAGCTCGTTGATCAAAAGATAGTCATGGTTTCCTGACTATGGACATTGGATGTCATTGATAATGGCATCACATCATTAGGAGAATGATGTGATGGACAAGACCCAATCCTAAGCATAGCTCAAAGATCGTGTAGTTCGTTTGCTATAGCTTTTCCGAATGTCAAGTATCATTTCCTTAGACCATGAGATTGTGCAACTCCCGGATACCGTAGGAGTGCTTTGGGTGTGCCAAACGTCACAACATAACTGGGTGACTATAAAGGTACACTACGGGTATCTCCGAAAGTGTCTGTTGGGTTGGCACGAATCGAGACTGGGATTTGTCACTCTGTATGACGGAGAGGTATCTCTGGGCCCGCTTGGTAATGCATCATCATAATGAGCTCAATGTGACCAAGTGGTTGATCACGGGATCATGCATTACGGTACGAGTAAAGTGACTTGCCGGTAATGAGATTGAACGAGGTATTGGGATACCGACGATCGAGTCTCGGGCAAGTAACGTACCGATTGACAAAGGGAATTGTATACGAGATTGATCGAATCCTCGACATCGTGGTTCATCCGATGAGATCATCGAGGAGCATGTGGGAGCCAACATGGGTATCCAGATCCCGCTGTTGGTTATTGACCGGAGAGTCATCTCGGTCATGTCTGCATGTCTCCCGAACCCGTAGGGTCTACACACTTAAGGTTCGGTGACGCTAGGGTTGTTGAGATATTAGTATACGGTAACCCGAAAATTGTTCGGAGTCCCGGATGAGATCCCGGACATCACGAGGATTTCCGTAATGGTCCGGAGGTGAAGATTTATATATAGGAAGTCAAGTTTCGGCCATCGGGAAGGTTTCGGGGGTAATCGGTATTGTACCGGGACCACTGGAAGGGTCCCGGGGGTCCACCGGGTGGGGCCACCTATCTCGGAGGGCCCCATGGGCTAAAGTGGGAGGGGAACCAGCCCCTAGTGGGTTGGTGCGCCCCCCTTGGGCCTCCCCGTGCGCCTAGGGTTGGAAACCCTAGGGGTGGAGGGCGCCCCACTTGGCTTGGGGGGCACTCCACCCCCCTTGGCCGCCCCCCTTGGAGATTCAATATCCTAGGGACGGCGCCCCCCTAGGGGTCCTATATATAGTGGGGGGGGGAGGGCAGCCGCACCCTAGCCCCTGGCGCCTCCCTCTCCCTCCCGTGACACTCCTCCCTCTCCCTGAGCTTGGCGAAGCCCTGCCGAGATCACCGTTGCTTCCACCACCATGCCGTCGTGCTGCTGGATCTTCATCAACCTCTCCTTCCCCCTTGATGGATCAAGTTGGAGGAGACGTCTTCCCAACTGTACGTGTGTTGAACGTGGAGGTGCCGTCCGTTCGGCGCTAGGTCATCGGTGATTTGGATCATGACGAGTACGACTCCATCAACCCCGTTCTCTTGAACGATTCCGCGCGCGATCTACAGGGGTATGTAGATGCACTCCCCTCTCCCTCGTTGCTTGATGACTCCATAGATTGATCTTGGTGATGCGTAGAAAATTTTAAAATTCTGCTACGTTCCCCAACACTAAGCACAGGTCCAACCACATATCAAATTATCAAAGTAGCGAACACAAATCGAACCAACATGATGAAAGTGATTAGATGAAATTCTCGTGTACCCTCAAGAATGCTTTGCTTATTATAAGAGACTGTTTTGGCCTGTCCTTTGCCTCAAAAGGTTTGGGCTACCTTTCTGCACTTTTGTTACTACTATTATTACTTGCTTGTTACAAATTATCTTGCTATCAAACTACTCTGTTACTTATAATTTCAGCACTTGCAGACATTACCTTGCTGAAAACCACTTATCATTTTCTTTTGCTCCTCGTTGGGGTCAACACTCTTACTTATCGAAAAGAGCTACAATTAATCCCCTATACTTGTGGGTCATCAGCGCTTCACTCCCCGGCAGTGGCACCAGAAAAGAGTGTTGATGACTCACAAGTATAGGGGATCTATCATAGTCCTTTCGATAAGTAAGAGTGTCGAATCCAACGAGGAGCAGAACAAAATGACAAGCAGTTTTCAGCAAGGTATTCTCTGCAAGCACTGAAATTATCGGTAACAGATAGTTTTGTGATAGGATTCATGTTCGTTACTTTGATAATTTGATATGTGGGTGGACCAGTGCTTTGGTGTTGTCCTTACTTGGAAAAGCCTCCCACTTATGATTAACCCCTCTCCTAAGCATCCACAACTATGAAAGAAGATTTAAGATAAATCTAACCATAGCATGAAACATATGGATCCAAATCAGCCCCTTACGAAGCAACACATAAACTAGGGTTTAAGATTCTATCACTCTAGCAACCCATCATCTACTTATTACTTATCAATGCCTTCCCCTAGGCCCAAACAATGGTGAAGTGTCATGTTATCGACGTTCACATAACACCACTAGAGGAAAGACAACACACATCTCATCAAAATATCAAACGAATAGCAATTCACATGATTACTTATAACAAGACTTCTCCCATGTCCTCAGGAACAAACGAAACTACTCACAAAGCATATTCATGTTCATAATGAGAGGAATATTAATTATCATTAAGGATCTGAACATATGATCTTCCACTGAATAAACCAACTAGCATCAAATATAAGGAGTAATCAACACTGCTAGCAACTGATGTCTACTATGCAACTTTATCCTTGTAGACGTTGTTGGACCTCCAAGTGCAGAGTTTTGTAGGACAGTAGCAAAGTTCCCTCAAGTGGATGACCTCAGGTTTATCAATCCATGGGAGGCGTAGGATGAAGATGGTCTCTCTCAAACAACCCTGCAACCAAATAACAAAGAGTCTCTTGTGTCCCTGATGACCCACAAGTATAGGGGATCTATCGTAGTCCTTTCGATAAGTAAGAGTGCCGAACCCAACGAGGAGCAGAAGGAAATGACAAGCAGTTTTCAGTAAGGTATTCTCTGCAAGCACTAAAATTATCGGTAACAGATAGTTTTGTGATAAGGTAATTCGTTACGGGTAACAAGTAACAAAAGTAAACAAGGTGCAGCAAGGTGGCCCAATCCTTTTTGTAGCAAATGACAAGCCTAGACAAACTCTTATATAAAGGAAAGCGCTCCCGAGGACACATGGGAATTATCGTCAAGCTAGTTTTCATCATGCCATATGATTCACGTTCGTTACTTTGATAATTTGATATGTGGGTGGACCGTTGCTTGGGTACTGCCCTTCCTTGGACAAGCATCCCACTTATGATTAACTCCCCTCGCAAGCATCCGCAACTACGAAAGAAGAATTAAGGTAAACCTAACCATAGCATGAAACATATGGATCGAAACCAGCCCCTTACCAAGCAACGCATAAACTAGGGTTTAAGCTTCTGTCACTCTAGCAACCCATCATCTACTTATTACTTCCCAATGGCTTCCCCTAGGCCCAAACAATGGTGAAGTTTCATGTAGTCAACGTTCAAATAACACCACTAGAGGAAAGACAACATACATCTCATCAAAATATCGAACGAATACCAAATTCACATGACTACTTATAGCAAGACTTCTCACATGTCCTCAGGAACAAATGTAACTACTCACAAATCATATTCATGTTCATAATCAGAGGGGTATTAATATGCATAAAGCATCTGAACTTATAGTCTTCCACCGAATAAACCAACCAGCATCAACTACAAGGAGTAATCAACACTACTAGCAATCCACAGGTACCAATCTGAGGTTTTGAGACAAATATCGGATAAAAGAGATGAACTAGGGTTTGAGAGGAGATGGTGCTGGTGAATATGTTGATGGAGATTGACCACTCCCGATGAGAGGATCGATGGTGATGACGACGGTGATGACTTCCCCCTTCCGGAGGGATGTTTCCCCGGCATTTAACATCCCGATTCTCGGAATGTTTAAGATTTTTTCAAAAAATTAGGACGAGAAAATTTCATTTTTTTATTTGTTAAAAAGCTTAAATTGACCTCTTATAAATTTGGAGGATTTAATTTGCACTAATGCGAACCTAAATTAAATTTGAGTTTTATTGTTCTCTTTTGGCCGTATAATTTTCTCTTGTCTTTGGCATATTAAATTATGGGCATTTGTATTTTTGGAAGTTCTTTTGATTGTTGTTTGATCTTCTATTCCTTTTCTAGATTTTTCTTATAGAAAAATCTAATTCTGTTCTTCTATAATTTTCTCATAGGAAAATCAATTTATTTTCTTTCCTCCACTCTCGGCGAAATTCCTTGCCCTGTACCTCCCTCTCTCTTCTCTGGTTGCAACTCACATTTTTTCTCTCCAAGTGAATGGGTCTCTAATCTATTTTTTCCCTTCTCAAATTCTTTTCCCACCTGGGCCTTTAGCCTATTTAGCCCATTTACATCACCTGGCTGAACCTTGCCCCTCACGTACTCATCATGAGAAACACCATACACTAGAGAAACATACAGAGGAGAAACTGAAGAGTCATGACTGCTTCCTCCTTTAATTCTCTCTGACCCTTGGCCTAATTTTCTCTCATTGGTCCATCTTCCACCGAGAGCTCCACAACCCTTCATCTCCTTCCACACGCACACACACGTTCATGCAAACCTACAGAAAACGAAACGCTACAGCCATGAATGGTGACATTCCATAACTCCCATAAAATTTCAATCGTTTCCAGTTATGAAGATATGAGGGCCTGCCTCCCGACCTTCTCTCCCATTCCCTTCAGTGCTCCTGCCTTCTCCCTTCCCCATTCTCCCAAGAACTCTCCTCGAACTACTGCTGCCATGGACGCCGGTGCTTGTTCCCGATGACTCCAAGCATCTCCATCCATGCCCTTGCGCCAGAAGATTCTCCTCCATGCCATTAACCCATTCAGGGAAGAAAGAATGCGTCCCATTGATCACACGTGCATAATTTCGCATGTCCGTCTACACTGTTTGTCGAGTTCGTCGCGCCGTTCTGTCAAACTCGGTGAGCCTCTATCAAATTCCTTTTGCATGTGTACTCATGATCATCTACTCCATATCGTAGACATCATCATTCGACTCATCTATGTCGTTGCTCGCGCCGATGCATGAAGAAATTCCAGCGACATGTCCACGTATTTTTTTGTTCCTCAGATGATCTTGTGTTCAACATATGATTTGTTTCTCATGCCCATATTAACCCTATGGCGGAGTTAGATCACTAGTTTCATCAATAGCTAGGAGTTTAGTATAATTTTTGTTATAGTCGTTCTTGCCCAAGATTGAATGGGGTTTGTTCATTTGTTAAATTTTCTATTAATATGTTATTTATCGTCTGCTCATGACATGCCTAGGAGTCACTCCTAATTATTCCATAATTTCTAGGAGTTAGATGTGATTGACTAGATTTATTGTAAGGATTTATTTTATTTATTTCTTATAGTTTTGTATGGTGTCTCATGTTGTTATTTTTTAGATAATGTAGTTCTCTTTTGTGCACGTGTACAAAATTTGGTGAATGATCACCAAGCTTATAATTTCATAGAATTATTCTAAGCTTTGCTTTCTTTATCGAGTCATGGAATATTTCATGTTTTGATTAGTTCCTTTTAGCATGAATATATCTTAGATATGTTTTATATAATTGTTCTCACCCATGTTACGTGTGTATTTTATTGATTTGAAATCATGCCATATCTATAATAGCTCTTCAGGTAATTATTGTGTGTGTTTCTATGTAGTTTATTTATCTAGATGTCAAATGAAATGCTTTACTATGGGGAACTAGTATATTGTAGTTTGTTGTATAGCTCGTGATTGCCTAGTGGTTCCTCTAATTTTGAAGATGTTTGTTATCCAAGATTGTATGGATAGATGCTTTATGTCATGGCTTGGTCGCTCAGATTTGTATTGCTAAGTATGGTTTATGCTTCTAGGATATAACCTTGTTTAATATTTACTAATTACCCTAGGTGTTTTGTTTATCTAGGATGATAGTTATGCATGCTTAGTTGATTGCTAGGTTGTGTTAGTACTTACTCGAAGTAGAATGCATGTTTCTATGGTATGCCTACCATGTGTTATATGATTGCTACTTTATATTCTATGACCAATCATATGGTTAGTAATTGCTTGGTAGAAGTACATGTTAGTAGTTTATGATCTCATATATTTTAATTAAGTAGGATTCTTGCTTCAATACTGTGCCATGATATTGTGATTGTATAACTAGATGACATAGTGTGTGTGTGTATGTGTGTATGTATTCATGTATTAGATCATGCCTAGCTGTCCATTACGCATTTTCATGTGCAGGTTGTACAACATAGGAATGCATGCCATCTTGTTACTCATTCTAGTATAGTATATTTCTTGATATTGTTGATGGCATGATCTAGTTGTTTAAATTGCCTACATGCTTAGTATGATGTGTCCATGTGTTTTGTATGTTATAAACAACAATTTTTGTGTGCTACTATCATGCTTCCATGTTCATGCATGTCAACTAGTCTCATAGAGTTGTGTCCTATTTCCATACTTTTTATTTATGTTAGTCGATATAAACTAAGTTAGGTGTTGCATTGTATTGTATTGGTACCATAGTGTGGTATCTCGTGTGATGACCATCCATGTTTACACATGATATTAGTTTGTCTTGTTATTTCATTGTTGTATGCCTAGCGTTTGATATATTTTGTTTACCTTTCTATTGCATTATGATATGCCTAGACATATTTCATGCAAGTAATCTTTCATGTCTTATGATGTTGCGTGTGTTACAATTGCTTAGTTTGGTTCTTTCTTATAGATGTTTAACTTCATTACATCCTAGTCTTATGAGTGTTTTAATAATTGTTGCTATGACTCATATACTTAGGTTGAGTCATATGTCATGTGAGTAGAGTTGTGCTTTGATCACACACTCAGAGTGTGCATCGTGCTTTGTTATTGTAAGCATGTGGTGATAATGTTATTGCTAGTGGTTATTGGTATTAGTTGTTCTTTATTATTAAGACCATGTAATCGTTTAGTATCTTCTCATGAGCACTTGTATGTTGAATGCTTGTGTTATTAGTAAATACATCTTTACGATCCTATACTCACATGCCGTGGGTGAGATGTGTATTATGGTTAAGCTGTTTAATTAGTTTGTACCATAGTTATTGGTTTATCTTTTGTTATATAAATGCTTACTATTACTTGTTATGATCGGGGTTTAGTCTTTGCTTGTTGTTAGCCATTATACATATTTGGATTCCTCCAAATATTTAATCTTGGTTGTTGTTAATCTTTATCATATCATGTCCAGGATAGTTGGTCATCCATTGTTCCACATGTTTTATAGTTTCTTGTTAATTGTTTGGCAAATGAATTAGTATGATATAACGGAGTTGATTCTATTTCCTTTTAATAATATTTTAGGACTAGACCTAGATCAATTCAATTCATATTGTTGTATGAAATGATGTTTCATTGCTTGACTAGAATGGTTTGTAATGTTGGTTTTGTTGTCTTATAGAATACTTGCTTTTGATTGATTACATAGTTGTTGTATATGTTTGGTTCCAGATGACCATTATAAATATTTAGATTCTATCTAAATGTTTATTGTAGTTAACTTTCACCTTCATCATGCCATGATGTCATTATGTAGTTAAATGCATACGTTGGTTCCATTCCATCTGTGTTGTTGCCATTGTGTTGGTGTTATAGTAGTTCCTTAGTCGTGATGTGTGGTGGGCACTATTAGTTAATATTAGAACGTTGGTGTTGATTGCCAAGCCTTCCATAGTTGTGTCAACCTAAACCCTGTCACTTTGTTGAATCCTCTCTACTTACCTCCCTATCATGCTATCTCATTTCAAAATCTCCATCTGATCGATATCTCGCTATCCATCCACTCTTAATTATTTTGGATGTTATTTGGATTTACTTTTGCTTTGGTATTTATTGTTTGTCTTTTTCTATCGTTTCGACGAGTAGGGAGTGATGATATCGATGTTGGACATGGACAGAATAGGTTAATGAAGGAGGTAATAGCACCCCAGGTACCCTAACTTGCATAGAATGTGATGATTTAGTCCCAAACTTGCAAAATTTGACTCCACCATACCCCAACTTGCACTAGATGTGATGATTTAGTCCCCGGCCTATCACAGCTCGACAAGTGGCAGCCAGGTGGCCTGACCGGTCTTTGTCCGCACTTTTCTAGGAAACACCCTGTAGTCTTCTCTAATTAACCCGCAGTACTGGATGTTAAGATGCAGTTAACATCATATCTCCCGGTGGCTGGTGCTGGGCCACCGGACCTGCCCGACCACGATGCAGGAGCTTTGGGACGACCCGCTCACCCCCAACGCCACGCTCCGGCAGCTCATCGCCACCTGGCTCTCCCACCGGTACACCCTTCAAGAAGCACAAGGGCCAAGCATCCGCTCAAGGGCCAGGCCCGCGTCGCCGCGCTCCGGGAGTTGCGCTCCCTCGCCTCCACCCATCAGTCCGTGACCAAGGCCATAGCCAAGGCCGGCGGCGTGTCGTTGCTGACCTTGCTTCCTGGCCCCTTCACGTCTCATTCGATGGGATCCGAGGCGGTGGCCATTCTTGTGAGCGGCGTGCCGCTCGACGCCGAGGCGAAGGCGGCGCTGATGCAGCCGGCAAAGGTGTCCCTCGTGGTGGACATGCTGAATGAGGGCGCCGTCGACACCAAGATCAACTGCGTCCACCTCATCCGCATCGTCATGGAGGAGAAAGGCTGCCGGCCGGAGACGGTGGCGAGCCTGAGCCTCTTTATCCATCTACACCTGCACCTACCTAGTCGTCTCCGCCTTGCTCTATCCATCCAGAATCCCCGTAGGCGACGGAGATGCAGGCCGCCGTCGCCTTCAGCCAGAGCCAGCCATCCCTTCTCGCTCGTCCGCTCCGGCGGCTCCCAAGGCCTTACCACGGGTACGTATGTATCTGCGACGATTCCTCTCGCCTCAATTCCATCTTTGCCTTTTTGAGCTAACCTGCATCTGCATGTGGTTGCGCAGCGGCGGGCCGGAGCTGGAGCCGGATGATGGTGTGCTGTTGTGTCAGGACTGATCTAGGGAGGTGTCATCAAGCTTCAGTTATCCAACGGCTAGGAGGCCTCCTCGCTTTACCGCTTCGTCGGGAGCCGTTGATTCTTAATTGTACCATTATACAGTAATCACTGTACCGTTTCACTTGTCGGTAACTAGCTACCTATAAATCCAGCCGGGTTGCGACTGGCAAAACTATCTCTCCATTCTTCTAGACTCGCCAAGATGGCTTGCGTTATACTCCAACTCTAAAACAATAGCAAATATCTCAGATCTGAGACTTTCCCTATACAAATTCTCCTGATTTTCTTGCTAAAATTCGCATAGGTGTAGTTCGGTCCTGACATGCTGCTAGGTCTAGGTCTAGGACGACGACGCGTCTTGCTCCCGCGGCTGCGGCGCGCCTGTTGCTCCACGAGCCTATCCGTCGGTGCCGATGGCTGCCGGCAGTGATAACAACACCCCCCTGCTCCACCTCATGTTTGTGTCACCCTGGCCTTGTGATACCTTGCTTACTTTGCAAGCTAGACTAGGCTAGAGTGGGTACCTTTGCAGATTTACTCCCTTCAGGCAAGGCTAAAATTTTCAGATCAGATTATAAAAGTTTTGGCAGTGCAAGGTAAGGGGAATCAATTACCACGCCAAGGGTAAAAGGAGCACCTATATATGCGTCAGTTAACTGAAATCAAATTTAGTTACTAGGCCTAGCGCCGTCACCCCTGGCCATCAATGTTAAATACCAATGCGACAATAATATTGTTTGGCGGTGCGATATTGTGATGAGTCAGAGGAATCACTTCTTATCACTGTTTCAGTTCATTCGCCTTCATTGTATCTGAACGGTTCTCATTTTCAAGTGAATTTGTTTCACTCCGAAGACCCATTTCATATTCTTTTCTCCCAGTTACATTGTCCTGTGCACAGTTACCCATTGCTGTCTCGGGTCACAGTCTCAACTTTTCTGAGTTATATTTCTGCAGAACCTTCTAAACACGCGTCTCGATCCCCTCTGCCCTCCGTGCTCAGCTGGTGTGTGTCTCTATCCATCTTTCCTTCATGTTGTTTCCATTTATCAGTTCCTTTGTTTATGATCTACCACGTTATAACTTTGACCCTATCCATTATGTTACTTAGTGTGCGGTTCTCTCTGAAAGCATGCTTTTTATATGCAACTCCTTGATTTTGAAGACGACGCTCGTCGAAATCCCTTTCGGATTAGGTGGCATTGACATCATGATCCCTGACATCAACTGAGAGGACATATTTGATTACAGTTTGCTATGCCGTACAAGTAAGATCGCCAAGTAATGCTGCGCTGGTGGCTGGTGCTTGGGATTACTTTAGAATTTTTGAGGGGTTTCCCAGTCGGATGATTTGACTGCGCCGACATTATATCCTAAAGATGTTCTATAATGATACTCCCTCCGTTTCTAAATATAGGGTGTATAGTTTTTGGCACGGAAATTAAAGAACGTACATGGAGGGAAAATTTCACAAGTTTTGGGCGAGATTTCACCTGACTAATTGACATGAGAAAATAGAGGAGGTTGCTTGATATAAGGAAATGTAATCAAATCCCTAAAAGAATTATCCAAACGAGTGGTGCAACACAATGCACCTTATATTTTGGGTTTTTTTTCAAAAAACTATACACCTTATATCAAGGAACAGAGGTGTAAGTGCATCTAGTGCCACCCCTAGTTGGTTTTGGAGTATTGACGACAAACCTAGTTGAGGGACTAATGTGTTTGTGAGAATTGCAGGATAACACAGGTAGAAGTCCCTCATTGATTCGGTTTTACTACCAGAGATGACCCCTAAAAATGTATGAAGACATTGAAGCCAAAGGTGGTATATGAAGATATTCACATTGAAGACTATGACAAAAGAAGACACGTTATGAAGCCTATGGAGCTCGAAGACTTAGATCTTTCGTAGTTCTTTTTCTTTTGTGTTGAGTCATAGGAACCACCGTACTGTTAAGTGGGGTCCAGGAGAACCAGTTAGAATGACTGAAGTGATGCCTAAACCAAAAAACCTATGTCTTCGAGTGAAGACAATGAGAGCGAATCTTGTCCAGAGCCGGACAAGTCAGCTTTGCTTGTAGCCCAAGTAAAGTTGCCATGAGAGTTTGAAATCTGACCGTTGAGACACGTGTCAGTTCCTTAGTGACCCATGGTCATTTCGGACAAATCAGGTCGGGTTGCCAAGTGGCTATAAATAGCCCACCCCCTACAACCATAAATGGTTGGCTGCTCAGATTTCAGTGCACGGCTTTTGTCGTTTGAGAGCAACCCACCTCGAAGCCTTTGAGAGAAAATTCCTAGCGAGGAGAAAAGCCCTAACCACCCAGAGCCAGAGAACATTGGGCATCACTTAAGTCTTCTTGTCTGTGTGATCTGAAGACTTATTGCACTTGAGGACTGTGAATCCTCCAGACGGTTAGGCGTCGCGTTCAGAGCATCCAAGAGACATTGTGGATTGCCAGTGAACGAAGTCTGTGAAGGTTTGGGAGTCTACCTTGAAGACTTACCAGAGTGATTGGGCGAGGACTATGTGACCTTAGCTCAAGGAGAATACGGTGAGGACTTGGTGTCCTGAGCTGCGTGTTCAGGACTGGGTGTCCGGGACTGTGTGTCCTAAGGTTTAAATACCTAGCCGCTCCAACCAGACGTATAGTTGTCACAGCAACTGGAACTGGTCCAACACATCATTGTCTTCAACGAGTCACCGGTTTCATCTTCACTTCCTTTTTCTTACTGTTACTCATTGTGAAGCCATTGCATGCTTGCTCTATCTTTTGTCTTCACAACGTGAATGTATGATCTGTTTGGCTTCATAACTTCATAACTTCTTCCTACCTGATCCTTATTACACTGCAGCTGTTTGTCTTTGTGCTTTCACTCTATTGAATACTTGACCATGGCTTGCCTAGTGTAATCTAACTTCCGCTGCATAGTAATAGGCAAAATCTTCGCTGTTTGTCTTCATAACTCCTACGTTTTGAAGACTTTCGTAAAAATCGCCTATTCACCCCCCCTCTAGTCGATATAACGCACTTTCAAGAGGGAGTATATTTTACCCCCTGCATAAATCACTTTCTCATTGTAGATTGCCTGTAGGTAATTAATTGATATTGCAGGAAAATATGGAAGCTGGAAAGAATTGATGAGTAAGAAGTTAGAAAGGAACTAGGAAGGAACAAGTCCCATTGGTAGGCCCGAAAGCACACTTTCAGCTTTGTCACTTAGCAGGAAGGCAAAGCACATACACGCAGGATCTCCTTAATTAGAGAAGACCGCAGGGTGTTTCCTGCAAAAGTGCGGACGAAGACCAGTCAAGCCACTTGGCTGCCAATTGGCGAGCTGTGATTGGTCTGGTACTAAATCATCACATGAGGTGCAAGTTGGGGTATAGTGGACTCAAGTTTTGCAAGTTTGGGACCAAATCGTCACATTCTGTGCAAGTTAGGGTACCTGGGGTGCTATTACCTCTTAATGAAGAAGGACTCAACAACGAAGGCATGCCTCCTTCTTTGATCATACTTATCCTATGTTTACAAAATTGCATTGTGTTTTATGGTTACTATATGCATGCTATAATTCTCGTAGCTAGCATGTCGATTGACACATTACCTTGATCCGCTTGTCGTCTATTCATTTTGACACCTAAGTAGAATTATAGTATTCCGGTAGAGTAGAAATTCTTAGCCATGCTTATCACCCTATAGGTGCTTTGTTGAATGACCTCTGAGTCATTGACAGTGGAACTTATCGCTGAGCTAGGCCAGTTGGCCCTTGTTGACCTTCTCTATCCTCTTCTACTATGGGTGAAACTTACCATCTGAATACTGGCGCGGGCTGTTGGGGAACGTAGTAATTTCAAAAAAATTCCTACGCACACGCAAGATCATGGTGATGCATAGCAATGAGAGGGGAGAGTGTTGTCCACGTACCCTCGTAGACCGAAAGCAGAAGCGTTAGCACAACGCGGTTGATGTAGTCGTACGTCTTCACGATCCGACCGATCAAGTACCGAACGTACGACACCTCTGAGTTCAGCACACGTTTAGCTCGATGACGTCCCTCGAACTCAGATCCAGCCGAGTGTTGAGGGAGAGTTTCGTCAGCACGATGGCGTGGTGACGATGATGATGTTCTACCAACGCAGGGCTTCGGCTAAGCACCGCTACAGTATTATCGAGGTGGACTATGGTGGAGGGGGGCACCGCACACGGCTAAAAGATCAAACGATCAATTGTTGTATCTCTGGGGTGCCCCCTACCCCCGTATATAAAGGAGAAAGGGGGGTGAGGCCGGCCTAGAGAGGGGCGTGCCAGGAGGAGTCCTACTCCTACCGGGAGTAGGACTCCCCCCTTTTCCTTGTTGGACTAGGAGAGAGAGGGGAAAGAGGTGGAGGAGAAGAAGGAAGGGGGGGGCGCCACCCCCCTCTACTTGTCCTATTCGGACTAGGGGGGAGGGGCGCGGCCCATGCCCTGGCAGCCTCTCCTCTCTTTCCACCAAGGCCCACTAAGGCCCATTAAGTCCCCGGGGGGTTCCGGTAACCTCCCGGTACTCCGGTAAAATCCCGATTTCACCCGAAACACTTCCGATATCCAAACATAGGCTTCCAATATATCAATATTCATGTCTCGACCATTTCGAGACTCCTCGTCATGTACGTGATCACATCTGGGACTCCGAACAACCTTCGGTACATCAAAACATATAAACTGATAATATAACTATCATCGAAACGTTAAGCGTGCGGACCCTACGGGTTCGAGAACTATGTAGACATGATCGAGACACGTCTCCGGTCAATAACCAATGGAGGAACCTGGATGTTCATATTGGCTCCCACATATTCTATGAAGATCTTTATCGGTCAGACCGCATAACAACATACGTTGTTCCCTTTGTCATCGGTATGTTACTTGCCCGAGATTCGATCGTCGGTATCTCAATACCTGGTTCAATCTCGTTATTGGCAAGTCTCTTTACTCATTCCGTAATACATCATCCTGCAACTAAATCATTAGTTGCAATGCTTGCAAGGCTTAAATGATGTGCATTACCGAGAGGGCCCAGAGATACCTCTCCGACAATCGGAGTGACAAATCCTAATCTCGAAATACGCCAACCCAACAAGTACCTTCGGAGACACCTGTAGAGCACCTTTATAATCACCCAATTACGTTGTGACGTTTGGTAGCACACAAAGTGTTCCTCCGGTAAACGGGAGTTGCATAATCTCATAGTCATAGGAACATGTATAAGTCATGAAGAAAGCAATAGCAACATACTAAACAATCGGGTGCTAAGCTAACGAAATGGGTCAAGTCAATCACATCATTCTCCTAATGGTGTGATCCCGTTAATCAAATGACAACCCATGTCAATGGTTACGAAACTTAACCATCTTTGATCAACGAGCTAGTCAAGTAGAGGCATACTAGTGACACTCTGTTTGTCTATGTATTCACACATGTATTATGTTTCCGGTTAATACAATTCTAGCATGAATAATAAACATTTATCATGATATAAGGAAATAAATAATAACTTTATTATTGCCTCTAGGGCATATTTCCTTTAGTCTCCCAGTTGCACTAGAGGTAATAATCTAGATTACATAGTAATGATTCTAATACCCATGGAGTCTTGGTGCTGATCATGTTTTGCTCGTGGAAGAGGCTTAGTCAACGGGTCTGCAACATTCAGATCCGTATGTATCTTGCAAATTTCTATGTCTCCCACCTGGACTAAATCCCAGATGCAATTGAAGCGTCCCTTGATGTGCTTGGTTCTCTTGTGAAATCTGGATTCCTTCGCCAAGGCAATTGCACCAGTATTGTCACAAAAGATTTTCATTGGACCCGATGCACTAGGTATTACACCTAGATCGGATATGAACTCCTTCATCCAGACTCCTTCATTTGCTGCTTCCGAAGCAGCTATGTACTCCACTTCACACGTAGATCCCGCCATAACGCTTTGTTTAAAACTGCACCAACTGACAGCTCCACCGTTCAATGTAAACACGTATCCGGTTTGCGATTTAGAACTGTCCGGATCAGTGTCAAAGCTTGAATCAACGTAACTGTTTACGATGAGCTCTTTGTCACCTCCATAAACGAGAAACATATCCTTAGTCCTTTTCAGGTATTTCAGGATGTTCTTGACCGCTGTCCAGTGATCCACTCCTGGATTACTTTGGTACCTCCCTGCTAGACTTATAGCAAGGCACACATCAGGTCTGGTACACAGCATTGCATACATGATAGAGCCTATGGCTGAAGCATAGGGAACGTCTTTCATTTTCTCTCTATCTTCTGCAGTGGTCGGGCATTGAGTCTTACTCAACTTCACACCTTGTAACACAGGCAAGAACCCTTTCTTTGCTTGATCCATTTTGAACTTCTTCAAAACTTTGTCAAGGTATGTGCTTTGTGAAAGTCCAATTAAGCATCTTGATCTATCTCTATAGATCTTGATGCCCAATATATAAGCAGCTTCACCGAGGTCTTTCATTGAAAAACTATTATTCAAGTATCCCTTTATGCTATCCAGAAATTATATATCATTTCCAATCAACAATATGTCATCCAGATATAATATTAGCTCTCATCAGTTTGTATAATATTAGAAATGCTACAGAGCTCCCACTCACTTTCTTGTAAATATAGGCTTCTCCAAAAGTTTGTATAAAACCAAATGCTTTGATCACGCTATCAAAGCGTTTATTCCAACTCCGAGAGGCTTGCACCAGTCCATAAATGGATCGCTAGAGATTGCACACTTTGTTAGCTCCCTTTGGATCGACAAAAGCTTCCGGTTGCATCATATACAACTCTTCTTCCAGAAATCCATTCAGGAATGCAGTTTTGACATCCATTTGCCAAATTTCATAATCATAAAATGCGGCAATTGCTAACATGATTCGGACAGACTTAAGCATCGCTACGGGTGAGAAGGTCTCATCGTAGTCAATCCCTTGAACTTGTCGAAAACCTTTTGCAACAAGTCGAGCTTTATAGACAGTAATATTACCGTCAGCGTCAGTCTTCTTCTTGAAGATCCATTTATTCTCAATTGCTTGCTGATCAACGGCAAGTCAACCAAAGTCCACACTTTGTTCTCATACATGGATCCCATCTCAGATTTCATGGCCTCAAGCCATTTTGCAGAATCTGGGCTCACCATCGCTTCTTCATAGTTCGTAGGTTCGTCATGGTCTAGTAACATAACTTCCAGAATAGGATTACCGTACCACTCTGGTGCGGATCTTACTCTGGTTGACCTACAAGGTTCAGTAACAACTTGATCTAAAGTTTCATGATCATCATCATTAACTTCCTCACTAATTGGTGTAGGTGTCGCAGAAACCGGTTTCTGTGATGAACTACTTTACAATAAGGGACCAGGTATAGTTACCTCATCAAGTTCTACTTTTCTCCCACTCACTTATTTCGAGAGAAACTCATTCTCTAGAAAAACTCCGAATTTAGCAACAAAAGTCTTGCCTTCGGATCTGTGATAGAAGGTGTACCCAACAGTCTCCTTTGGGTATCCTATGAAGACACATTTCTCCGATTTGGGTTCGAGCTTATCAGGTTGAAGCTTTTTCACATAAGCATCGCAGCCCCAAACTTTCAGAAACGACAACTTTGGTTTCTTACCAAACCACAGTTCATAAGGCATTGTCTCAACGGATTTCGATGTTGCCCTATTTAACGTGAATGCGGCCGTCTCTAAAGCATAACCCCAAAATGACAGCGGTAAATCAGTAAGAGACATCATAGATCGCACCATATCTAGTAAAGTACGATTACGACGTTCGGACACACCATTACGCTGTGGTGTTCCGGGTGGCGTGAGTTGCGAAACTATTCCGCATTGTTTCAAATGAAGACCAAACTCATAACTCAAATATTCTCCTCCACGATCAGATTGTAGAAACTTTATTTTCTTGTTATGATGATTTTCAACTTCACTCTGAAATTCTTTGAACTTTTCAAATGTTTCAGACTTACGTTTCATTAAGTAGATATACCCATATCTGCTTAAATCATCTGTGAAGGTGAGAAAATAACGATATCAGCCACGAGCCTCAACATTCATCGGACCACATACATCTGTATGTATGATCTCCAACAAATCTGTTGCTCTCTCCATAGTTCCAGAGAACGGCATTTTAGTCATCTTGCCCATGAGGCACGGTTTGCAAGTACCAAGTGATTCATAATCAAGTGGTTCCAAAAGTCCATCAGTATGGAGTTTCTTCATGCGCTTTACACCGATATGACCTAAACGGCAGTGCCACAAATAAGTTGCACTATCATTATCAACTCTGCATCTTTTGGCTTCAATATTATGAATATGTGTATCACCACTATCGAGATTTAGCAAAAATAGACCAGTCTTCAAGGGTGCATGACCATAAAAGATATTACTCATATAAATAGAACAATCATTATTCTCCGATTTAAATGAATAATCGTCTCGCATCAAACAAGATCCAGATATAATGTTCATGCTCAACGCTGGCACCAAATAACAATTATTTAGGTCTAATACTGATCCCGAAGGTAGATATAGAGGTAGCGTGCCGACCGCGATCACATTGACTTTGGAACCATTTCCCACGTGCATCGTCACCTCGTCCTTAGCCAATCTTCGCTTAATCCGTAGCCCCTGTTTCGAGTTGCAAATATTAGCAACAGAACCAGTATCAAATACCCAGGTGCTACTGCGAGCATTAGTAAGGTACACATCAATAACATGTATATCACATATACCTTTGTTCACCTTGCTATCCTTCTTATCCGCCAAATACTTGGGGCAGTTCCGCTTCCAGTGACAAGTCTGCTTGCAGTAGAAGCAGTCAGTCTCAGGCTTAGGTCCAGACATGGGTTTCTTCTCCTGAGCAGCAACTTGCTTGCTGTTCTTCTTGAAGTTCCCCTTCTTCTTCCCTTTGCCCTTTTTCTTGAAACTGGTGGTCTTATTGACCATCAACACTTGATGCTCCTTCTTGATTTCTACCTCTGATGCCTTTAGCATTGCGAAGAGCTCGGGAATTGTCTTATCCATCCCTTGCATATTATAGTTCATCAGGAAGCTCTTGTAGCTTGGTGGCAGTGATTGGAGAATTCTGTCAATGACACTATCATCCGGAAGATTAACTCCTAGTTGAATCAAGTGATTGCAGTACCCAGACATCTTGAGTATATGCTCACTGACAGAAATATTCTCCTCCATCTTGCAGCTGTAGAACACTTCATATCTCTCAATCCGGGCATTCTTTTGAAATATTAACTTCAACTCCTGGAACATCTCATATGCTCCATGACATTCAAAACGTCGTTGAAGTCCCGTTCTATGCCGTAAAGCATGGCACATTGAACTATTGAGTAGTCATCAGCTTTGCTCTGCCAGACGTTCTTAACGTCGTCAGTTGCATCAGCAGCAGGCCTGGCACTCAGCGGTGCTTCTAGGACGTAATTCTTCTGAGCAGCAATGAGGATAATCCTCAAGTTACGGACCCAGTCTGTGTAATTGCTGCCATCATCTTTCAACTTTGCTTTCTCAAGGAACGCATTAAAATTTAACGGAACAACAGCACGGGCCATCTATCTACAATCAACATAGACAAGCAAGATACTATCAGGTACTAAGTTCATGATAAATTTAAGTTCAATTAATCATATTATTTAAGAACTCCCACTTAGATAGACATCCCTCTAATCCTCTAAGTGATCACGTGATCCATATCAACTAAACCATGGCCGATCATCACGTGAGATGGAGTAGTTTCAACGGTGAACATCACTATGTTTATCATATCTACTATATGATTCACGCTCAACCTTTCGGTCTCCGTGTTCCGAGGCCATATCTGTTATATGCTAGGCTTGTCAAGTTTAACCTGAGTATTCCGTGTGTGCAACTGTTTTGCACCCGTTGTATTTGAACGTAGAGCCTATCACACCCGATCATCACGTGGTGTCTCAGCACGAAGAACTTTCGGAACGGTGCATACTCAGGGAGAACACTTATACTTTGATAATTTAGTGAGGGATCATCTTATAATGCTACCGTCAATCAAAGCAAGATAAGATGCATAAAAGATAAACATCACATGCAATCTATATAAGTGATATGATATGGCCATCATCATCTTGTGCTTGTGATCTCCATCTCCTAAGCACCGTCATGATCACCATCGTCACCGGCGCGACACCTTGATCTCCATGGTAGAATCGTTGTCGTCTCGCCAATCTTATGCTTCCACGACTATCGCTACCACTTAGGGATAAAGTAAAGCATTACAGGGCTATTGCATTGCATACAATAAAGTGACAACCATATGGCTCCTGCCAGTTGCCGATAACTCGGTTACAAAACATGATCATCTCATACAATAAAATTTAGCATCATGTCTTGACCATATCACATCACAACATGCCCTGCAAAAACAAGTTAGACGTCCTCTACTTTGTTGTTGCAAATTTTACGTGGCTGGTACGGGCTTAGCAAGAAATGTTCTTACCTACGCGTCAAAACCACAACGATAGTTTGTCAAGTTGGTGTTGTTTTAACCTTCGCAAGGACCGAGCATAGCCACACTCGGTTCAACTAAAGTTGGAGAAACTGACACCCGCCAGCCACCTGTGTGCAAAGCATGTCGGTAGAACCAGTCTCGCGTAAGCATACGCGTAATTTTGGTCTGAGCCGCTTCATCCAACAATACCGCCGAGCCAAAGTATGACATGTTGGTAAGCAGTATGACTTATATCGCCCACAACTCACTTGTGTTCTACTCATGCATATGGCATCTACGCATAAAAACTGGCTCTGATACCACTGTTAGGGAACGTAGTAATTTCAAAAAAATTCCTACGCACACGCAAGATCATGGTGATGCATAGCAACGAGAGGGGAGAGCGTTGTCCACGTACCCTCGTAGACCGAAAGCGGAAGCGTTAGCACAACGCGGTTGATGTAGTCGTACG
Organism: Triticum urartu; assembly: GCF_056163025.1. Taxonomy (NCBI): domain Eukaryota; kingdom Viridiplantae; phylum Streptophyta; class Magnoliopsida; order Poales; family Poaceae; genus Triticum; species Triticum urartu. The sequence goes on along the minus strand of NC_141877.1, from coordinate 137,545,101 downwards.
TCTTCACGATCCGACTGATCAAGTACCGAACGTACGACACCTCCGAGTTCAGCACACGTTCAGCCCGATAACGTCCCTCGAACTTAGATCCTGCCGAGTGTTGAGGGAGAGTTTCGTCAGCACGACGGCGTGGTGACGATGATGATGTTCTACCGACGCAGGGCTTCTCCTAAGCACCGCTACAGTATTATCAAGGTGGACTATGGTGGAGGGGGCACCACACACGGCTAAAAGATCAAACGATCAATTGTTGTATCTCTTGGGTGCCCCCTACCCCCGTATATAAAGGAGCAAGGGGAGGGGGGTGCGGCCGTCCTAGAGAGGGGCGCTCCAGGAGGAGTCCTACTCCTACTGGGAGTAGGACTCCCCCCTTTTCCTTGGTGGACTAGGAGAGAGAGGGGAAAGAGGTGGTGGAGAAGAAGGAAGGGGGGGGCGCCGCCCCCCTCTCCTTGTCCTATTCGGACTAGGGGGGAGGGGGTGCGGCCCATGCCCTGGCTGCATCTCCTCTCTTTCCACCAAGGCCCACTAAGGCCCATTAAGTCCCCCGGGGGTTCCGGTAACCTCCCGGTACTCCGGTAAAATCCCGATTTCACCCGGAACACTTCCGATATCCAAACATAGGCTTACAATATATCAATCTTCATGTCTCGACCATTTCGAGACTCCTTGTCATGTCCGTTATCACATCTGGGACTCCGAACAACCTTCGGTACATCAAAACATATAAACTGATAATATAACTATCATCGAAACGTTAAGCATGCGGACCCTACGGGTTCGAGAACTATGTAGACATGACCGAGACACGTCTTCGGTCAATAACCAATAGTGGAACCTGGATGTTCATATTGGCTCCCACATATTCTATGAAGATCTTTATCGGTCAGACTGCATAACAACATACGTTGTTCCCTTTGTCATCGGTATGTTACTTGCCCGAGATTCGATCGTCGGTATCTCAATACCTAGTTCAATATCGTTACTGACAAGTCTCTTTACTCGTTCCGTAATACATCATCCCACAACTAACTCATTAGTTGCAATGCTTGCAAGGCTTAAATGATGTGCATTACCGAGAGGGCCCAGAGATACCTCTCCGACAATTGGAGTGACAAATCCTAATCTCGAAATACGCCAACCCAACAAGTACCTTCGGAGACACCTGTAGAGCACCTTTATAATCACCCAGTTACGTTGTGACGTTTGGTAGCACACAAAGTGTTCCTCCGGTAAACGGGAGTTGCATAATCTCATAGTCATAGGAACATGTATAAGTCATGAAGAAAGCAATAGCAACATACTAAACGATCGGGTGCTAAGCTAACGGAATGGGTCATGTCAATCACATCATTCTCCTAATGGTGTGATCCTGTTAATCAAATGACAACCCATGTCAATGGTTAGGAAACTTAACCATCTTTGATCAACGAGCTAGTCAAGTAGAGGCATACTAGTGACACTCTGTTTGTCTATGTATTCACACATGTATTATGTTTCTGGTTAATACAATTCTAGCATGAATATTAAACATTTATCATGATATAAGGAAATAAATAATAACTTTATTATTGCCTCTAGGGCATATTTCCTTCATGGGCGACAGCTGAATCAAGGATTGAAGGAGCAATTGGCCGCCCTTCACAAGTTGAAGGGGGCAATCAGTCGTCTGTGCCGCATGAGGCCTAATAAGTCTTGGATTTGAAGATTGTGATAACAGTACAGCCACATGCTATATGGGCACTAGCTTGGTCATTAGTTAGTTCACTCTTATTGTCGTCATCGCTGTACCGCAGATGGGATAGCTACCTTGCGAGGAGTATCCTCGGCACAAAAGGGGGGCCCGGACTGTGAACTGCGGTTACTTCCGTGTTGAAACCTAGTGGGCTTGGCACAGTAAGTTTGGTCTAATGAAAGACCTCATCACAATCTCCCTGCCGGTATACCAAATGGTGTACTACGCTAGCGACGGCTAGTGGTAACAAGTCGGGATTGTGTTGTGTGGGTAAAGTGCACAACCTCTACAGAGTGTAAAACTATTCAAATAGCCGTGTCCACGGTCAAGGACAACACATGAATCTTTCTCGACGTACAGGACCTGTCTTGCTTATTCCCTCTTTACCGCTATTCTTGGAACCTATGAAGAGTGTGAGTCGATCAAGGATCCTCACTTGAAGAAAGTTATTCTGGAGATAAAACATGTTTTCATCTAAAACTGCTTTTATCCAACTACTTTATTTGTCAAACAAAATTATCTTTATGCAAATGAGCTATACAGCCTTCCTTTGAAGCCACATGTAGCTATTAGGTCCTTCCCTGTGGCAGGCATATTGAGTACGTAATGTACTCATGGCAATAATTTTGTTGACAACATGGTTTCATGAAGACGAAGGTGATGCTACAACTACTATGGTGATCCGTAGGAGTGAGGTCACGTGGACTATATCGATTGCCTGTGGCTGAGATGGAGTCACTGTGCATTTTACTTTCCGCTGTTTTCTGATTGTAAATGTCATGAGACATTTCACTAGGTATGTCTTGTGACAAATATACTATATTTAATGCTTTTACATATTCTACAATGATATCATCTCACTGTGTTGTCAACAATGATCCTGGGGTTGACAATTAAACACAGGAGGATCTGGAAGATAATTTTGGGTTCTCACATGGCAGAACAGCTCCGCCGGAGCCCTAGATTGGTTCCGCCAAGGTTTCGCCTCGAGACAGCGGTGCTTTCTCCTGAAAGTTTCCTTCTTATTTTTTCCAGGGCAAAAGACACCTTATACCAAAAGATGGGCATCGGAGGCCTGCCAGGTGGCCCACGAGGCAGGGGGTAGGGCGCACCCCCCACCCTCGTGGACGGTGCTGCCCCCCTCTGGTTCTTTCTTCGCCCAATATTTTGAATATATTCCAAAACTGACTTTCGTGGAGTTTCTGGACTTTTGGAGTTGTGCAGAATAGGTCCCTAATATTTTCTCCTTTTCCAGCCCAGAATTCCAGCTGCCGGCATTCTCCCTCTTCATGTAACCCTTGTAAAATAAGAGAGAAAAGGCATAAGTATTGTGACATAATGTGTAATAACAGCCCATAATGCAATAAATATTGAAGCATGATGCAAAATGGACGTATCAACTCCCCCAAGCTTAGACCTCGCTTGTCCTCAAGCGGAAGCTGATATCGAAAAATATGTCCACATGTTTAGAGATAGAGGTGTCGATAAATTAAAATACGGACATGAGGGCATCATGATCATTCTTAGAATAACAACATATATATATATAGTCATATGGTTTCTTATGCTAAAGTAACAATCCATTCACAATGTAAAGTATGAATCCGAAACTTCATTGAAAACTAGCAAACTATAATCCCAGTCATTGAAGCAATTGCAATTTATCATAACATCAGAAAGAGTCAATATAAGAGCTTTTCAGCAAGTCCACATACTCAACCATCATTTAGTCTTTCACAATTGCTAACACTCACGCAATATTTATGGATATGAAGTTTTAATTGGACACAGAGAAAGATAGGGGCTTATAGTTTTGCCTCCCAACCTTTTACCTCAAGGGTAATGTCAACAATAATGCTTTATGAAAACCCACATCCAATTAGCTATATATATCAGGATCTTTCCAACAGATAGTGCTTGCCAAAGGATAAAGTGTAAAAAGGAGAGGTGAAGATCACCATGACTCTTGTATAAGGTATAAGACAAAAACAAAAGATAGGCCCTTCGCAGAGGGAAGAAGAGGTTGTCATGTGCTTTTGTGGTTGGATGCACAAAATCTTAATACAAAAGAACATCACTTTATATTGCCACTTGTGATAGGGACCTTTATTATGTAGTCCATCGTTTTTATTTCTTCCATATCACAAGCTTGTATAAAGCTTATTTTCTCCACACTAATAGATCATACATATTTAGAGAGCAATTTTTATTGCTTGCAACAATGACAACTTACTTGAAGGATCTTACTCAATCCATAGGTAGATATGGTGGACTCTCATGGCAAAACTGGATTTAAGGATATTTGGAAGCACAAGTAGTATCTCTACTTGGTGCAAAGAATTTGGCTAGCATGAGGGGGAAAGGCAAGCTCAACATGTTGGATGATCCATGACAATATTATTTATTTCGGATATAAGAAACATAACCCATTACGTTGTCTTCCTTGTCCAACATCAACATTTTAGCATGCCATATTTTAATGAGTGCTCATAATCATAAAAGATGTCCAAGATAGTATATTTACTTCCTATTAATTGTAACAATGACCAAAACTATGTTTGTCAACCCTCAACAACTTTTATTCATCATACTCTTTATATGTGAAGTCATTACTCTCCATAAGATCAATATGATCTCTTTATTTCTTTTTATTCTTTCTTTTATTCCCTTAAGATCATAGCAAGATAACCAAGCCCTTGACTCAAGACTAATCTTTATTATATATAGCTCACGGACTTGATTACATAGATAAGGATCAACACAAAAACTCAAAGCTAGATCATACTAAACTTTATTCTACTGGATCAAGCTATAACCGAAAGGATCGAACTAAGAAAAATGGTAAAGATAGAAGTGTGATGGTGATACGATACCGGGGCACTCCCCCAAGCTTGGCAGTTGCCAAGGGGAGTGCCCATACCCGATACTCAGTTCTCCTTTGGTGGTGAAGAAGATGGTGGTGGAGTTGTTGATGATGTAGTCTTGTCGTCCATCTTCCAAGGCATAGGCTCACCATCATAGAAGGATGATCGAGTCTCCTGGATCCTCAAATCTACAGCCAAACTCATCCTCTTGCATCTATATTCATACTCACAGTTTTGGTTTTGCAGGTCATAGATCTGGGCTTGGAGGTGCTCGATTTTCTCGTGAAGCTTGAAGATGGTCTCCCCAATGTTCTTGGCATCCAGCTTGTGGTTGTTGATGAACTCCACGATCATCATGTGGTTGGCGTCGAGTCCGTGTTCCACCATCCCCTGGCACTTGAAAACTTGTTGCTCCATTGCTTTAAGTCATGTCTCCACGCTTCCGGCCCTCCTTGGTCCCTCAACATCGCGGATGTGCAGCACCCCCTCATGCATCTCAATGGTTTGAGGGTGTTGCAGCACCTTCGCGAGGTAGGGGTTGATGAACTTCTCGAAAAACTTGTCCTTGGGGGCGCTTGAAGACGTCATGCTGATCTACATCTGTCAGAAAAACAGCTCGAAACAAAAGCAGGTGATATTTGCATGGTACGGTGGTCAAAACCTTCGGGAGATTATATTATGAATTTTTACCGACCAAAAGAAGTATCATGCAAGAAAACGGAGTCTGGAGGGCACACGAGGTGCCCACAAGGTAAGGGCACACCCAGGGGGTAGGGGGTGCCCTCCACCCTTGTGGATGCCTCGTGTCCTTTCCGAACTACCTCTTATTTTCCTTTTTTTAAATATTCCAAAACAGAGAAAAAATGTTGTTAGAACTGTTTTGGAGTCGGCTTACTTACCATACCACATACCTATTCCTTTTCGGAGTCTGAAATGTTCTGGAAAGTGTCCCTTATGTACTCCTCCGGGGTTATGGTATTAATAACATTGGTTCACCATTTATGGGGTTACCTGAGATATAATGTTTGATTCATTGACCGTTCACCACCCTAGGATTTGTGCCTTCGAAGTTGTTGATTTTTATGGCACCGGAATGATAGACCTCCTCGATAACGTAAGGACCTTCCCATTTAGAGAGGAGTTTTCCTACAAAAAATCTTAAACGAGAGTTGTATAACAAAACATAATCACCTACATTAAACTCACACTTTTGTATCCTTTTGTCATGCCATCTTTTAACTTTTTGTTTAAATAGTTTGGCATTCTCATATGCCTGGGTTCTCCACTCATCAAGTGAGATAATGTCAAATAGTCTCTTCTCACCGGCATGTTTGAAATCATAATTGAGCTCTTTAATGGCCCAATATGCCTTATGTTCTACTTCGAGAGGTAAGTGACATGCTTTGCCATAAACCATTTTATATGAAGACATACCCATAGGATTTTTATATGCAATTCTATAGGCCCATAATGCATCATCAAGTTTCTTGGACCAATTCTTTCTAGATCTATTAACAGTCTTTTGCAAAATTAATTTAAGCTCTCTATTACTCAGTTCTACTTGACCACTAGACTGTGGGTGGTATGGAGATGCAATTCCATGATTAACATCATACTTAGCAAGCATTTTATGAAAGGCACCATGAATAAAATGTGAACCACCATCAGTCATTAAATATCTAGGGACTCCAAACCTTGGAAAAATAACTTCTTTAAGCATCTTAAAAGAGGTGTTATGATCAGCACTACTAGTTGGAATAGTTTCTACCCACTTAGTAACGTAACCAACAACAACTAAAATATGTGTATACCCATTAGAGGAAGGAAACGGTCCCATATAATCAAAGCCCCAAACATCAAATGGTTCAATAACAAGTGAATAGTTCATAGGCATTTCTTGACGCCTACTAATATTACCAATTCTTTGACATTCATCACAAGACAAAACAAACTTACGGACATCTTTGAAAAGAGTAGGCTAATAAAAACCGGATTGCAATACCTTATGTGCAGTTCTGTCTCCAGCATGGTGTCCTCCATAAGCCTCAGAGTGACACTTGCGTAGGATCTGTTCTTGTTCATGCTCAGGTACACAACGTCTAATAACACCATCTACTCCTTCTTTATAAAGGTGTGGGTCATCCCATAAGTAATGTCTTAAATCATAGAAAAACTTTTTCTTTTGCTGGTATGTGAAACTAGGTGGTATAAATTTAGCAACAATGTAATTAGCATAATCAGCATACCATGGAGCAGTACGAGAAGCATTTATGACAGCTAATTGTTTACAGGAAAGCTATCATCAATATGTAGTGGGTCATCAAGAACATTCTCTAACCTAGACAAGTTGTCTGCAACGGGGTTCTCAGCTCCCTTTCTATCAATAAAATATGCAAATCAAATTCTTGTAGCAGGAGAACCCATCTAATAAGTCTAGGTTTAGCATCTTTCTTTTCCATAAGATATTTAATAATAGCATGATCAGTGTGAACGGTAACTTTAGAATCAACAATATAAGGTCTAAACTTATCACAAGCAAAAACTACTGCTAATTTTTTTTTCAGTAGTAGCATAATTTATCTGGGCACTATCTAGAGTTTTACTAGCATATTGGATAACATTTAATTTCTTATCAATTCTTTGTCCTAGAACAACACCTATAGCATAATCACTAGCATCACACATAATTTCAAAGGGTAAATTCCAATCAGGTGGCTGAACAATAGGTGCAGAAATCAGGGCTTTCTTAAGTATTTCAAATGCTTCTACACAATCATCATCAAAGACAAAAGGAACATCTTTTTGTAAGATATTAGTTAGAGGCCTAGAATTTTTTGAGAAGTCTTTAATGAACCTCCTATAAAAACCGGCATGACCAAGGAAACTTCTTATACCTTTAATGTCCTTAGGACACGACATCTTTTCAATAGCATCAACTTTAGATTTGTCAACTTCAATACCTCTTTCAGAAACTTTATGCCCCAAGAAAATACCGTCATTAACCATAAAGTGACACTTCTCCCAATTCAACACAAGATTAGTTTCTTCACATCCCTGCAAAACTCGATCAAGGTTGCTTAAGCAATCACCAAAAGAAGTTCCATACACGGAGAAATCATCCATGAAAACCTCAACAATCTTTTCACAAAAGTCAGAGAATATAGCAGGCATACATCTTTGAAAGGTAGCAGGTGCATTACATAAACCAAAAGGCATACGTCTATAAGCAAAGGTACCAAAAGGGCAAGTAAAAGTGGTCTTTTCACGATCCTCTTTCGACACAGGTATTTGAGAGAAACCAAAATAACCATCTAGAAAGCAAAAATGTGTATGTTTGGATAATCTTTCTAGCATTTGATCAATAAAAGGTAAAGGGTAATGATCCTTTTTGGTAGCTTTATTTAATTTGCGGAAATCAATTACCATTCGATAACCTGTAACAATTCTTAGTGGGATCAATTCATCTTTATCATTAGGAACAACAGTAATACCTCCCTTCTTAGGGACACAATGGACAGGACTTACCCACTGACTATCAGCAGCAGGATAAATTATACCTGCCTCCATAAGCTTTAGTATTTCATTCCTTACCACTTCTTTCATCGTAGGATTTAACCGTCGTTGGTGATCAACAACGGGCTTAGCGTCTTTCTCCAATTTTATTTTGTGCTGGCATAGAGTGGGACTAATGCCCTTAAGATCATCAAGAGTATATCCAATAGCAGCGCGGTGCTTCTTCAAAGTTTTCAATAATTTCTCTTCTTCCTGCTATGAAAGGTTAGCACTAATAATAACGGGATATATCTTATTTTCATCCAGATAAGCATATTTAAGAGTATCAGGCAATGGTTTAAGCTCAAACATGGGATCACCCTTGGGTGGAGGAGGATCCCCTAGAATTTCGACAGGCAAGTTGTGTTTCAAAATAGGTCCCTGTTTAAAGAATACTTCATCTATTTCCCTTCTTTCATTCATAAACATATCATCTTCATGGTCTAGCAAATATTGTTCTAAAGGATCATTAGGAGGCATGACAACAGAAGCAAGACCAATAATTTCTTCTTTACTAGGCAATTCTTTATCATGGGGTTGTCTATGAAATTTAGCAAAATTAAAATCATGAGACATATCCCCTAAACCAACAGAAACAATATCCTTTCTGCAGTCTATCTTAGCATTAACAGTATTCAAGAAGGGTCTACCAAATATAATGGGACAAAAGTCATCTTGTGGGGAACCAAGAACAAGAAAATCAGTAGGATATTTAACTTTCCCACACAAGACTTCAACATATCTAACAATCCCAACTGGTGAAATAGTATCTCTATAAGGCGAGCTTAATAGTAACATCAATATCTTCTATCTCAGCAGGTGCAATATCATGCATAATTTCTATGTATAAGGAATGAGGTATTGCACTCGCTCTAGAACCCATGTCACATAAGCCATGATAGCAATGATCTCCTATTTTAACAGAAACAACAGGCATGCCTACAAGAGGTCTATGTTTATCTTTAGTATCGGGTCTAGCAATTCTAGCAGCTTCATCACAAAAGTAAATAACATGCCCATCAATATTATCGACCAAGAGATCTTTAACCATAGCAATACTAGGTTCAACTTTAATTCGCTTAGGGGGTGTAGGTGTTCTAGCATTACTCTTACGAACCATAGTTGAAGCTTTAGCATGATCCTTTATTCTAACAGGGAAAGGTGGTTTCTCAATATAAGCGGTAGGAACAATAGGATCAACATTATAAGTGATAGTATTTTCTTCAACTTTAATAGGTTCAACTACTTTTACTTCAATGGGAAGGTGATATTTAAACCACTTCTCCTTAGGTAGATCAACATGCGTAGCAAATGATTAACAGAAAGAAGCTACTATCTCAGAGTCAAGTCCATATTTAGTGCTTAATTCACGAAAAGCATCGGTATCCATAAAAGATTTAACACAATCAAACTTAGGTGTTATACCTGACTCCTTACCTTCGTTGAGTTCCCAATCTTTAGAGTTGCATTTAATTATTTCCAATAAATCCCATTTGAATTCAATAGTCTTCATCATAAAAGAACCAGTACAAGAAGTATCGAGCATGGAGCGATTATTGAGAGGAAGTCGAGCATAAAAAATTTGAATAATAATTTATCTTGAGAGCTCATGATTGGGGCATGAATATAACATTGACTTAAGCCTCCCCCAAGCTTGAGCGATACTTTCTCCTTCGCGAGGCCAGAAACTATATATATAATTACGATCACGATGAACCAGATGCATAGGATAAAACTTCTGATGAAATTCCAATTTCAATTGGTTGTAGTTCCATGATCCAATATCATCACATAGCCCAAACCATGTCAATGCCTTTACCTTCATAGATAAAGGGAAGACCTTCTTCTTGATAACATCCTCGGGCATACCTGCAAGCTTAAATAATCCACAAACTTCATCCACATAGATTAGGTGCATATCAGGATGTAATGTTCCATCTCCTGTAAAATGATTAGCTAGCAGTTTCTCTATCATACCCGAAGGAATTTCAAAGTAAACATTTTCAGTAGGTTCAGTAGGTTAAGGAGCAACTCTTTGCTCTACTGGTCGGGGTGAAGATACCCCGAACAAGCCCCTCAAAGGATTGTTTTCCATAGTAACAAGTGACAGTAAATTTCAGCACACTATATAAATTTTTCCTTACCAAATTCCACCTACCAAAGGCGCTTCACTCCCCGGCAACGGCGCGAGAAAAGAGTCTTGATGACCCACAAGTATAGGGGATGTATCTTAGTCCTTTTGATAAGTAAGAGTGTCGAACCCAACGAGGAGCAGAAGGAAATGACAAGCAGTTTTCAGTAAGGTATTCTCTGCAAGCACTGAAATTGTCGGTAATAGATCGTTTTGTGATAAGGTAATTCATAACGGGTAACAAGTAACAAAAGTAAACAATGTGCAACAAGGTGCCCAATCCTTTTTGTAGCAAAGGACAAGCCTGGAAAAACTCTTATATAAAGGAAAGCGCTCCTGAGGACACATGGGAATTATCGTCAAGCTAGTTTTCGTCATGCTCATATGATTCACGTTCGTTACTTCAATAATTTGATATGTGGGTGGAGAGGTGCTTGGGTACTGCCCTTCCTTGGACAAGAATCCCACTTATGATTAACGCCCTCGCAAGCATCCACAACTACGAAAGAAGAATTAAGGTAAACCTAACCATAGCATGAAACATATGGATCCAAATCAGCCCCTTACGAAGCAACGCATAAACTAGGGTTTAAGATTCTGTCACTCTAATAACCCATCATCTACTTATTACTTCCCAATGCCTTCCCCTAGGCCCAAACAATGGTGAAGTGTCATGTAGTCGACGTTCACATAACACCACTAGAGGAAAGACAACATACATCTCATCAAAATATCGAACGAATACCAAATTCACATGACTACTTATAGCAAGACTTCTCCCATGTCCCCAGGAACAAACATAACTACTCGCAAATCATATTCATGTTCATAATCAGAGGGGTATTAATATGCATAAAGGATCTGAACTTATAATCTTCCACCGAATAAACCAACTAGCATCGACTACAAGGAGTAATCAACACTACTAGCAACCCACATGTACCAATCTGAGGTTTTGAGACAAAGGTCGGATACAAGAGATGAACTAGGGTTTGAGAGGAGATGGTGCTAGTGAAGATGTTGTTGGAGATTGACCCCCTCCCGATGAGAGGATCGATGGTGACGATTTCCCCCTTCCGGAGGGATGTTTCACCGGCAGAACAGCTCCGCCGGAGCCCTAGATTGGTTCTGCCAAGGTTTCGCCTCGGGACAGCGGCGCTTCGTCCCGAAAGCTTCCTTCTTGTTTTTTCCAGGGCAAAAGACACCTTATACTAGAAGATGGGCATCAGAGGCCTGCCAGGTGGCCCACGAGGCAGGGGGCGCGCCCAGGGGGTAGGGCGCGCCCCCCACCCTCGTGGACGGTGGCTGGCCCCCCTATGGTGCTTTCTTTGCCCAATGTTTTTAATATATTCCAAAACTGACTTTCGTGGAGTTTCGGGACTTTTGGAGTTGTGCAGATATTTGCTCCTTTTCCATCCCAGAATTCTAACTGCCAGCATTCTCCCTCTTCATGTAAACCTTGTAAAATAAGAGAGAAAAGGCATAAGTATTCTGACATAATGTGTAATAACAGCCCATAATGCAATAAATATCGATATAAAAGCATGATGCAAAATGGACGTATCAGTCGCCAACACACCCAATACACTACAAAAAAATACACATCCGTGACATTTTGGGCCGAACGAATTTTTTTTGTCATACATATGACACTTCTATGACGATAATTGTGACAAAACCCGGTATCATCATAGATGTGGTGGGCTCCTACTTCTATGACAAAAAATCATGACAGAAAATGGGCTTTTCGTCCTGGGCGGGCCGGAGACGCAGCTGCATGACATTCTTTGGGCCGTCCGTGACGGAAAAAACTGTGGTAGAAGCGAGGGGGAGGAAAATTTCGGGGAGTTCTCGGTTACGATGGGTAGTCGGGGGCCGAGCGATGCACGTTTCTCTCGTACACATACGCGCGTGTGTGCGAGGCGTTGGCTCTAACTGAACCCGAGCGAGGCGTTGTGCTCTAACTGAACCCGAGCGATTGCACTGCAGGCTATGCCTTACTGAACCCGAGCGATCGATCGATAGCTGTTAACTGAACCCGATCGAGCGATTCCTTCGCTACTGCTGCTAACTGTAGCCGATCGATGGGATGAACAGTGAGCGTTGCAGGGGGGTTGGATGAACAGTGAGCGGTGGCATTGCGTCTGGATGAACATGACCCCGTGGTGTGGTGGAGGGCTGGATGAACAGTAGACGGTGGAGGGGTGCCCGTGGAGGGGTGGATGAACAGGACCCCATGGTGTGGAGGGCTGGATGAACAGTAGACGGTGGAGAGGTGGTTGAACAGGACCCCGTGGTGTGGAGGGCTAGATGAACAGTAGACGGTGGAGGGGTGGTTGAACAGTAGCCGGTGGAGTAGCGCGCGGTGGAGGCTGGATGAAGAGGAGACCGTGGAGGCTGGATGAACAGGAGCCCGTGGAGGCTGGAGGAGGTCGATGGTGGAGATGAACAGTATCCCGTGGAGTCCCATTTTGCGGTACGCCACACCCCTCCCGATGAACAGGACCCCCGTTTCGACTGTAGCGCTCCAACACAAGTCCGTTTCCTCCGTTTTGCGGTACGCCACACCCCTCCCGATCAACAGGACCCCCGTTTCGACCGTAGGAGGTCTGTTTCCTCCGTTTTGAGGTACGCCAGACCCCTCCCGATGAACAGGATCCCGTTTCGAACGTGGCCGGTCGAATACAAGGTCGTTTCCTCCGTTCTGCGGTACACCAGGCCTCATTTCCATCGCCTGTTCCGTCCAAGCCCTCCCGATGAACACGACGCATTCCGTTGCCTCCCCATGAACACGACGCATTTCGTTGCCTCCCCATGAACACGACGACGACGCTGTTTCTCCGTTCCGACCCAGCCATGTACACGAGCCCTCGTCGTACGTATGCGCGAGTAGGTGTTCGAGACCCCGCCCGTATGTACACATACGTGGCCGTATTTTCTTTCTTGCACCCTGGCCACTGTACGTACATGTAAATGCTACGTGCGCGCCTCTACTACGACACATGCGCGCCTCTACTACGACATGTGTGCGCCTCTACATCGACCAGTATGTACGTACACGTTCGCGACCAGAATGACAACGCTACGTACGCTTCGACCAGGTGGGGCCCGACTGTCAGGCACTTCCTTGCCTGCGAAGATGTAGCTGGTCGGTCCCAGCAATCAGGGGGCGAATCGTTTTTTTGCCCGGACGCACTTCCTTGCGTGCGAAGATGTAGCTGGTCGGTCCCAGCAATCAGGGGGCGAATCGTTTTTTTTGCCCGGACGCACTTCCTTGCGTGCGAAGATGTAGCTGGTGGGTCCCAACAATCATGGGGAAACGTTTTTTTCGCGAAATACGGTGGCCCATCCGGTGGGTCCCGCTATCAGGTGGAGGAATAATTATTTTGCACGTAATAAGGAGGCACTTCCTTGCTACGGCCGTGGACCCAGCTGTCAGCCTCTCCACATACAGTCCATGTCCGATGGAAGCCATTCCTTGACCACGTTGACCACGCCGCACCGAGAGCACCAGGGCAATGGACGACAGCGAGGCCTAGGAAGGGGACGACGCGGAGCTGGGGAAGACGTGGGAGTGGATGCCCACGCGTAGAGGAGTACGAGGGTTCACTGGTTCGCTGCGGTGTGAGGCTGCCGTCGCCGCAGAATAACAGGGGGTGTGGGTGAGTAGAGGGATGGCCTGGCCAGTGGTGGGAGTAGTAGGGGGCTGTGAGGCCTCCGCCACATCGCAGCCGGCCACGGGGGGCAGGAGCACGAGGCACGACCAGCGCTGGTTTGGGCGGCTGGAGCAAGAAGACCAGAGGTTGAAGAAGCACTACGGCCGTTGGATGGACATCGTACGGTCACTGGAGCTAGAATCGTGCATATTGACTAAGTTGACAAAGCCCTCCGTCCAGTCAACTTAGTAGGCCCACAAGTCAGCCAACCACCATGGTGGGTCCCAGCTAGCAGGGGGTATTCATTTTTTTGAGCGTAATAAGGAGGCACTTCCTTGCGTGCGAAGATATAGCTAGTGGGTCCGAGCTGTCAGCGGCGGTAATGTTTTTTTCATGAAATACAGAGGCCCTTTCGGTGGGTCCCTGATGTCAGGGGAGGAATCATTATTTTGCATGTAATAAGGAGGCATTTCCTTGTGTGCGGCCGTGGACCCAGCTGTCGGCCTCTGCACGTACAGTCCACTTCATATGCATGTCGGTTGTTGACCACGTTGACCAGGCCGTGCCGAGAGCACCAGGGCGGTGGACGACGGTGAGGCCTAGGAAGGGAACAACACAGAGGCAGGGAAGACTCGGCAGTTGTTTCCCACGCGGAGGGGAGTACGACTATACGAGGGTTAGTTCGTTTGCTGTCGCCGGAGAATAACAGCAGGTGTGGGTGAATAGAGGGATGGCTAGGCCAGTGATGGGAGTACGGTGGGGCGGTGAGGCCTGTGCGGCAGCAGAGTCGGCCGCGGGGAGGAGGGAGCAGGCAGTCCCACCGGCGCCTGTTTGAGCGGCTGGAGCAGGAAGAGCTGAGATTGAAGAAGCACGACGGCCGTTGGATGGCCATCCAACAGTCACTGCTTGTGCATCAACCTTTTTTTTAGGAAAGCCTCAAATCTGTGGAAAACAGCATACAACCCATCTGCCATTATTTCTAATAATTTACAGCCCATTTGCTAATTATTAAGGTTTTTTTGGAGCCCATATTCTTTTTGTTAGCATTACAGCCCATATTGTGGCCACGGTTAAAAAATTATATGAAATTTTGCATATTTCAGTGCGGTCTGAACTGTTTTTAATCCCGAAATTTTGACTCACATTCAAACTGATTTTAAAAATAAATGTATATCAATATAAAATCCAACAAATTCTCCATGCATAAAAATTAATGTAATTTCAAATCTCGAAATGAAGAAAAGATATTTGAAACTAATTGCCGGTTTGATGTGTTTTAAAAATGTATAACCCATTTCTCATTACTGATGGGCCATTTTCTCGGCCAGCCGAATGAAAGCTCTCCCCGTCTTGAAAGATTTGCAGCCCAACAGGCCTGACAAAGCGACGTACTTGGCAAATCACAAAAAAACTGGGTTGTGGCCGTGGAGCCAGTTGTCAGCCTCTCCACGTACAGTACTCTTCTGATGGAATGTCGTTGACCACGTTGACCACGCCGCGCCGAGAGCACCAAGGCGGTGGACGACGGCGAGGCCTAGGAAGGGGACGACGTGGAGCCGGGGAAGATGCGGCAGTGGATGCCCACGCGGAGAGGAGTACGGGGGTTCACTAGTTCGGCTGCGATGTGAGGCTGCGGTCGCCGCAGGGCCTGGCTAGCGGTGGGAGTAGTAGGGGGCGATGAGGCCTCATCGGCAGCACAGCCGGCCACCGGAGGCAGGAGCAGGCGGTCTCCCCAGCGCTGGTTTGGGCGGCTGGTGCAAGAAGAGCAGCGATTGAAGAAGCAGCAGGACCGTTCGATTCAAATCCAACGGTTACTGCTGCTAGAATCGTTTGTTGACTAAGTTGACAAGCCCTGCATACGCGTCAACTTAGTAGGCCCACAGGTCAGCCTCCCAACCGGTGCGCCCCAGATGTCAGTGGGAGGAATCATTTTTTTCGCGTAATAAGGAGGCAGTTGATCGCGTGCGGCCAGGCCAACGGAGGGAGTAGGGTGGGCCGGGGAAGCTTGTGCGGCATCACAGCGGGCCACAAGAGGAGGGAGCAGGCAGTCCCGCTGGCGCTAGTTTAGGCGGCTGGAGCAGGAAGATCAGAGATTGAAGAAGCACGTCGGCCGTTGGATGGACATCCAACACTAACTGCTGCTAGAATCGTGTGTTCACTGACAAAGCCTTGCGTAAACAAGCCAGCCTCGAAATCTGTGGCGTGTACAGATTTTTATAATTTTTACTCATTTTCTAATTCATATGGAATTTATTGCAGCCCGTTTTCCATTTTTAGAATTGCTGGCCATTTTCTGGTCAGTACCAGGGTCAAAAAATTAACTAAATATGTGGGAAATTTTGAAAATTCGCAAATTTTTGCCGGGGAACAAAATATTCTTAATCCAAAAATTAATAGCCGTACTAAAATGATTTGCCTGCGAGTTCAGGCTCCAAATTACTCCTTTATGAAATCGGCAAACAGCAGCACAATACCAAATTGCCAATACATATGACAGGCACAATAATCAGGATAAAGACCAGTACCAACCTGTGTGAGGTAGCATATCAATTACTATTTCCTTTGACTGGAAGCCGAGATAAGCCAAGCGATTGACAACAAAGGAAGAAAGCATGCGGAGTTTAGCAACTGACAGGAAATGACGGAAGCTGTCGAGGCAATGAAGCACCCAAAGTTTTTGTGCAGTTCCACCAAAATCGAGCATCCCTGTTGGCACATATATTGAGAGAGTGAGATTACTGTAATAGTGGGACTAGTTTATGAAACATACACTAACAAATAGAAGCACCCTCATTATCTTAATGGGTAAAGTTAGCAACATAGTAGTCTTGCTTAAAGAGATGTATTAGTTTATTTAATCAGTGCCAATTAGCTCAACTCAACACTCAAAGCATTGCCATTTATCATAGGTTGCAAAACTTTAACGTGCAAAGATAAAGGAGTTTCTCATGACAGTAGCACGATACAAATAGAGATGACATCAAACTAATATGGATGAAGGCCTTAGGCCCGTACCAACCTGAGAAAAAAGCTTATTCATGTAGTCCCATAAGAGATGATAAAGCACTCACTGGAATCACACAATAGTATATATTTTTGAGCACTTCAATTGGTTGAAATCACTCTTGTTTTACCAGTGCTGAGATTATATCGAAAGATTATCAAGAACTTCCAGCAGAGTTAAAGCACTGGTTGGGATACAGTTCATTGTATTGTCTTGTGTAGTTCCATTTAATGTATGATTGGCACAACATGATCCCTGTTTGCACAAGTAGGAACAAGGTGAAACCTTCATTAGCTTAGTGAGAAAGGATAGGAAGACATTAGCATATTACTCAACCAGTAGCATCAAATTCATGATGGACAATACGCAAAACATTGCCTCATTGAACCAATGGCAATAAATTAACATGCAAAACAATAGCACTATTATGTCATGACACTAATAATATTCCCTCCCTGCTCCACCACATGATCCACCTCCATAGACAAACATACACACGTACATGATTCAGCATAGGGTCCTACTAAAGATTTGTTTAACTCCAACAGGAAAATTAGATAGTAATAAATTAGTGGTACTTAAGTACTCCTAATTAATTAAGTGATATAGCAGAAGTAGAAGGGCTCCCTAGAGGATCGTCTCACATGTAAGGTAGTCGTTGCTGGAGCCCTTGAATGGCCTCGACTGAGGCCTTGGCTTCAGCAAGATCGCCTTGGCACTGTTTATTCTTCTTCTTCTTCTTCCTCTTCATGCTCTATTTCTCTTTCTCCTCACCAGTTGGTGAAACCAACTACATGATTGGCCTTCTAATTCAGAATTGGTTTTGTCAGTGAGGGAGTACAAGTGTACTAGTAAAAAACAGCATTATTTTCTCATGGCAGTCGGAAAATAGAGATGAACACATGCATTAAATATCATTCTTACCTAAAGGAAGGTTATGGCGCCAATATGGATGATGAGGATTGGAACACAGATCTCCCTTTGTGCAGTTCCACCAAAATGAACCAACTGTTCCATTCTGACATTCCAGTTAAACAGCACAAAAGTCACTTCTTTTAAGAAGAGTTTTGTGCAGTGCATCAAAAGGTCACAACAGCAACAAGGTGAATTGGATATCCCTGTTTGCACAAAAAGGCATAGAGGAAACAGTTAGAGTCTCAAACAATTACAGGCAAAAACATTTGGCTAAACTTGTCATGGCTTATAACAGTGGGTGCACCTGCAGTCCAGCACCATGTACGTAAACCGTGGCATAAAGTGGTGATTCATAGTTTGTTGCCCCGAGAAACAAACATCCAAGAAACATATGTGGGTTGGTCCCATTTTTGTTCACTATAGCCACCTACTCCTATGTGTGGATAGCAAATCTAGTCCTGGTCATACCACTGTGTACAACGTTACCCCTATATTTCCCTTTTCGACCAAGAGACCGGTTGGATGACCAGTCTGTACTACTTTCACCCCCTTTCCTTCCTGTTTGTACCAAGTCCAATGTACATACTAAATTCCTCCACCCCCACTTTATTTCTTGTTTGAACCAAGTACTCCCTCCGTCCGGAATTACTTGTCATCAAAATGGATGTGTCTAGAACTAAAATACATCTAGATACATCCATTTCAATGACAAGTATTTTCGGACGGAGGGAGTACAAGATTCGACTCCATGAAGTAGCTTTTCCTCTAACAATAGAAGAAGAAAAAATATGTGATGTTGGACCATCCGATCGAGAGGGGCTGAGAGGTAGAAAATGATGCACATGCAACGACGTAGCAAGCCGGGGAAGTAGAGCTAAGGCAGTTTCGAACGAAGATATACCTGAAGGTCGTCAGGATGTGGATAGGTGGGCGGCGGGAGGCCGGATCCGCCCACAGGCAACGACGAAGGGATCGAAGGACCTCCCGCGCTGGCGCTCAGCCAGAGATAACGGTGTGGCCGGCAGTGGGTCTCCTCCCTCGCTGTCGACGACGGCCTAAACGCTGCCCCTCCTCCCCTTCACCGGCGGAGGGGGATACGTCCGGATCTGTAACCAGCGGTGAGGATAGAAAGCCAGTGTTTTTTGAAGGGAGAAAGACAGTGTTACTACCCCTATCTTGTTTAAATCTGGAGAGGATGAGAGTGTGTGAATAGAGCAACCCTAGCAAGCAAGCGCGGAGGCTCCGGCCTATATATACGTAGTGAGCAACCTAGCAAGCAAGCAACCCCTATCTTCGTCAACTCATACAAGACCGAGAAATTTCATTACTACAACGCCCTCTCCCTCGCGGACTGAGCTCCGGTGCCTTAATTGCACCTGCCTTTGGCTGCATGACAGGAGGGCCAACCACCTGTTGGGCCCACCTGTCATGGACGCAAAGGCAGGAGCAGTAAGTTGAAGCTTTTGCTATCCCTCCCGCACGAGGTGGACGGACTTGCAGCAGTGCATTCGATACTGTAGAAGTAGGAGTAATCATTATTGTTCGTCTTCTCGAAGAGGCGAAGAGCCAAGCGCAACCCGAACATGGCAGTTGCGAATGCTCGCGTGGTGCGGTTCCTTGGAGTACTAGCCAGGCTCTTGCATGAGACAAAATTGCTATTGTTTAACAATTAAACTCCATTATCCAATGGTTGATACTCATTCTGCATAGGTCCACGCGCTTAGCACCGTTTCCTCCTGGGGTCACCAATGTTTATTTGCTAATTAATAGCATTGCATGCAATGAACTAGCCATTGCAAGTCATTAAAAGCATGCACACCTCTCATCTCTTATTGGTTGATATGTCAAGAAACAAGAAACAAGGTAGAAGTTAATGCACCACGCCTAAGTGTTTTGGGACTATTTGGTTTTCGTAAGGCTGGTCATAGTGGGGAGTAACTTAGACTAGTGTCATGCATATGACACTAGCCTAAATTACTGCCTTCATAATGCAAAGTAACATAATAGTAGTATTTTAGATGGCTTCATTTATTAGCTTGTAGACTCATCTTATCTTGAAAAGCGCTATGTTGCAGTAACATATTATGTTACCACCTCTCATTAATTACTTGCCACATAAGCAAAAAATTCTTGGAGTGCGCTATGTTACTAGCTAAGTTACTCCCACTATGGCTAGCCTAAGATGACTTACACACCTAGACGGAGGGAGTAGTATAGCCCTGTAAACCAGAAAGGAGTATTTGCCTTTCTAGAGATTTCAACAAGTGACTAGACTACACCGTGTGCAGTACTCCCTCCCTTCCGGTTTATAGGGCTCAAATCTCAATCTCATGAACCAAGGCATTTTGCGATTGGAGGAATGTATCTCGCACTTTACAAAACTACCCTAATTAAACTCATGCATTAATTACGTAGTTCTCTCGTTTTCCTCTCCACCTTGGTCGCGGTGCACAATATTGAGCACTCCTATATGACTAGCCGCTCTATCTACATGCGGGACATTTCAAAGCATCTGGGCCCGCGTGCCATCCACCAAATCACAGCGAGGTGCTACAGTTGAGACTCACCTGTAACCCCGGTGTGGCTATCATGACCCGTCATATCACAAAACCCACACCTTTACCAGCAGTGGTAAGGTGGCCTCCAAGTTGGACTGGACGAAGCAACCATCATTTCATTGGAACGCTCGTTCAATCCCTTTCTTCCCTTTCTTGAAGAAAACCTCACTCCGGGCTACTCACTTCTACCATTTTTCTTCTGTACCGATGAAGGAAAGGTGGGCGAATCAGTTATGCTGCTATATTTTCATTCCAAGAATCTTCTTTTTGTGAAGCACCGACCGATTCTCACATCCTATTCTTTTCCCATTTTCATTGCGATTATGGTTTCCTTTCTATTGCTTTTTGTTTGTCAGTTCATTGATGGATCCTGGACCACTAGGCAAAGAGTTGCCGGCGGACAACCCACTGGAGACAGCGATCTCCAGGAAGCGAGCACCAACCAACGAGTTGACCATGTTGGCGGGCCAACCCATGGAGACGAAGAACTCCAAGAAACAAGCATTGGCCAAAGAGTTGAGGACGTTGGCGGACGAACTCCTCAAAGGAAGTTGGAAGAACGGCAAGGGCCCCACCGTGCCTACCCCAAGAACTCTGATTGCCACCTATGTGAGGCTCAAGACCGAGTTTGAGGAGATAGTCACCGTTGAGAAGCAGTATTCCCCTGGCAAGGTGATGGCCCCCATCGAGGACGAGGAGATGGCCCTCGGAGGGATGAGATCCCCCGGTGAGCTGCACAAGGTAAAAAGTAATGCCTTATTACCATAGTTGTGGTTTTTGATTATTGTGCTTGCTAATATGTTAGGGTTGTGCAGGTGCCGGTGGACGTCCTTGATGATTCCGATGTTGTGGCCCGTCCTGTTGGCATCGCCCAGGAGATCGATTCCGATGCTGCTGTCCATCCTGTGGACATTGCCCCAGAGATCGATTCCGATGTCGCGGTCAGTCCTGCGGACATCGCCCGAGAAATCGATTCCCATGCCGCTGTCCGTGCTGTGGTCATTGCCTGAGAGATCGATGACAAGAAATAGTTGGTCGGGCTAATCCTTCAGGGTAGTTTGCATTGCCCTGTGTTTAATTACTAGAACGATGCGTGTTATCAAACCATCTTAGGGCTAGTGCACTGTCTTGTGTGGGCGGATCTTGCTACTTTTGTTTGATAGTGAATCATGCGATGAATCATGCGAACCCTCTCCGAGTTATGGAAACAGGTGTATCCTCACCAGCTTTTGATGTAATATATGGCATGATTAGATGTAAGTTTGAACTGTTTATCATATCAGCAGGGCTTGTTTCATGATTCTTGGTGTTACTAGGCTAGCTACTGTGCGAGCTATAGTACTTGCAAAACACTCACCGAAGAGAAACGTTGGGGCTGATGAGCTCGTGGTACGCTTATACTTATCCCTCATCGATCGGCCAATAGCCCTAGCTCCTCCAATTGTAGGCTTAGCGATCGATGACATAGGCGGGCTAGTTTGGCCTAGTGGGTTTCAGTGATATGACGTGCAACACAAAATCATAGCAGTGCAGAGACGTACTCCCTCCGTTCCAAAATAGATGACCTAGGCGGGCTAGTTTGCCCTAGTGGGTTTCAGTGATATGACGTGGTACAGTGCCGTCCAGTCTTCGCGTGTGGTAGCAGTATTCGGGTACAGTAAGTTCTCTTGAAGAAGCGGAATTCAACGAAGTCATGATGGTTCCTTCGTCCGAACAACTTACAGTGGGAAAGGTTGGGCCTGCGATACGACCGGGGTAGACCAGGATAATTTTGTGCATGGCAGGTGGACCAGGATGGTCGATGTCCCACATGTCGGTGAATGAAAGTATTCTTTCCGATATAGAGCACGAGCAACGAGTATTCATTGTTTATTTTTGATGAAAGCTATCGTCTCCACTGTTACGACGGAGGAGTGTGAAACACGGCAGCCCAGTGAACTTGGCATGTGCACCACTCCCTCCTTCCTCATGTAATGCCCAGGTTACAACTTTTTCTCACTTTCTCTCTATCTATTTCCTCTCAAATGTTTTTACCTTTCTTTTTTAAGACACAATTGTTTTATGCCTTTTTTTAGAATTATTTTTTATACCTAGGAGCACGTGTAGAGACGGGCTCTTGCAGAGACCACTCCTTGACTTTGTCAATGCCTCTCTCTCCTCCACATAAGGAGTACTGCTTGCTATGCATGCATGCGGCAGGCAGCTGGCGTCTTGAGGGGCCAGGGCGGTGAGAGCGGGCTCCGGAAGCGGTCCGGACTCTAGCATAATTTTGGTTTTTACAGTATTTCTTTCTCCATTGACAGGTAGGCCCGCGTAGATAGATAAAGAACACGAGCTGATGAGGCGCATGCGGATTGTTTGACTGGTCAACCAGACAAATACGGAGCTATACGCTGAGCCAGTGACCGTATAATCACCATATCTCGTATACAATGATCAAAGTGAGCTATCAAGACAAGTTCGATGACCGCCAATGCATTTTACTCGGTAATAAATGACCAGGAATGAAGGGGAATCCAAATTTGCTTCGCCTTCTATCCTTGAGCTCTTGACAAACCAATGCACTATACGGTTGTCCGACCACTCCACCCCAGAGCTCTCACCAAGCGTCGTTCATGCCACCGCGCCGCACACTAACGGGTAAGGCAGCGATGGCAACCCGCCGCGCCGAGTTCCTCGCCGCCCACGACCGCACACAAAATGGTAGGGAAGCGATGGCATCCCGCCGTGCTGAGTTCATCGCCGCTTGCGACCTCACAACTATGTGGGAGGAATTTGAAGATGCCAAGGCCGAATGGGCGGCAGAGCAAGAGGCGGCTAAAGCCGCACAGAGGGAGCGGAAAAGTCAGAAAGCACTCAAGAAAAGAGAGGCCCGCCGCCGCAAGAAAGAAAAGGATGCACGCGCTGCTGTGGAGAGGTCGGCGGAGATCCAAGCACGGTGGGGTGTCGCCGACAAAGCCGGGAAGGAGAACGACGGCGTCTGGCCAGCATGTGAGAAGTAGTAGTACTAGTAGTTAGTGTGTGTGTGTGTGTGTCTGAGTACGAGCATGTACCAGTACTACTAGTTACTACTGTAGTTTTTAGAGCAAATTACCAGTACATTAGCCTAGACTAAATGGAAAAATTCCTATCCTAAGCATCAAATGGCATCTCTTTCTCTATAGGAATTGAGATGCATGTCATCTCACTTCCTATGATTTTCATATTCCTATCCTATGAATGAAAGGAGGCCTCTGTTGGAGTAACTACTGTAGCTAGAAGTACTGCTGGTACAGTAGTTTTCTTCAAGAAGCGGAATTCAACAAAGTCATGATGGTTCCTTCGTCCAAGCAACTTCAAAGTGGGAAGTGGGCCTGTGATTTGACGGCTCATTAGTCATTGTTACTGCGGCGCGACAACCTGGGTGACTCCCTTGGAGTTCTGCGTGCATGGCAAGTGGACCAGGATGGTTGACGTCCCACATGTTGGCGAACGGAAGTATTCTTTCCGATATCGAGGAGCAAGGAAACCGCGTGGTATAGTATCACTGCTGATTGGTTCGCAAAAAAATAGTATCACTGCCAATTTATAATTATTTTTTATTTCTGATGAATGCTAGCGTTTCAACTCTTACGACGAAGGGTGCCAAACACGGCACGTGCTGGATGTCCCACACGTCAGCGAAAGGAGTGGGACATGAACAGCGTGGTAGAGCCCAGCGTAAAAAAACAGCATGGTAGAGCGTCTCCACTTCTTCCACTTCTGGGTCGGAGACCACACGTAGTAGTACTTAGTGGTATGAACGATACAAAGTGCGACCTGGAGACAAAGACACGTCTAGTTGGAAGGTCTCGGGGCATACACGTAAACAAATATAAACGTTAATATGTGCCTCCAACTAATATAGTAGTAGTAGAGTACTTAGGCACGTACTCCATAACATCACCGTGCATTGCACGTACAACATTTAGTGGTAGCACGTAGTAAGAGACAAATGCCGCCCAAGAGTTCCCTTCTTGACCTACTTTTGGGTGTTTGGTAGAGTGTATGGAGGGTACATGAGTCCACACTAGTTTAGCACAAATACACTAGAAGCATGCATGAAGAGGGGTGTTGAGTTGAGCATGCATGAAGAGGGAACAACTATGCTGAGACGAGAACGCAACCAAACACACCCTATATGCCACGCATGTTCATACCATTTGTGCCTTTCTACTTCACTTACTGCGCTACATTACTCAGGTTCGTACGTCCACTCCTGGGTACATGTTCGTCTCGTAGTTCCAGTCCCACGTGTTCTTCATATAGATGGAACAATCCTTGCATAACACGTGCACCTTGATGCTAGATGTCTCGCGTGTTGGCAAAAGGATGAACAAAGCTCACGTAAAAAATAGAGTGGAAGAACATAGATTCCGGACGACCGAGAAGGAGCAAGGAACCTCGTGGTGGAGCGTCTGCACTCATAATATTTAATATTATTCAGCGATATAAAATTAACCAATCATCTCCACTGTGGACTGGAAGAGTACGAAACATGGTAGCCCAGTGTAGTATCATACTAGTACATGGCTAACCCACACTATCACCATATTTCTTGGCTTCCGTGCAACACCTATCTCTAGTAATCCAGCAGCCTGTATCGCTTCTCCCTCCTCGTCTCTATCAAAGTGCGGTGGGCTGGCGTTTCTGCCGTCTATTGAGGTCGGTTAACTATCACATGTTAGCGACATGCCAAGAGCATTCTAAAAAAATTCCTTTCACGTTCCATTTTCAAAAAGAAAAAAATCCTTTCATGTACGAATTTGCCTGTATTCTTTGAGCAACTTGCATGTCCTATACTGCTCCTGTTTGATACTCTAACTTAGCTAGAGGTTAGACTAACTCATGACTAACCCTGAACTAACTGTAGCCAAAGAGGTGTTTGGGTGACAGGGTTAGATTGACCATAAATGCACTTCATGGAGAGAGAAAAGTGATTTTTCAGTGGTCCCAATGAGAACTATCTCTAGTTAGCACCTCTTGTGTGGGATAGTTTTTTTTGGTGGGTTCGGTGCAACTTGCTCCAATTTAAACCCTCATGCTTGGATAGTTTAGGGCTATTTGAGCCCCAACTAGCTCAAACTAACTCTAACCCATGGATCCAAACAGGGCCTATGGCCAGTCTCGACACGGAGCAATCGCGTGCACCGGGAAGCGGCGCTCTCTCGGCCGTCGCGCCACTTCAAAGCTGGCGCCAGTGAGAGGTCGCCTCCGCTCTGGCCAGGCATTAATGCGGCACTGACGCTCCAGGGGGACGCTGACCGTTTCATTCGGGAAGCACGCGCTGGCAAGGAAGTATAGGTTTTGAACTGTTTTAGGTGTAGTACTGGTAGTTTGCAAAACTACTCAATCATTGCACTCAGTTTCCTAAGAAATTGTGGTAAAAACGTTAATCCACAGCCCGCTTCCCTTCTCCTTCCTCTTCCACCGCCCGTGCACGTCCGCGGGAAGCGACCGGTCAACCCTTATATAGGAGTGCTAGCACAAAAAGATGCATGCATGACCACTAAAATTTCCATATTAAAGCGCCGCTCCGGCGAGAGTATGGCGTATGTTACCTTCGGCCGGCCCATGGCTACTGGGCGATGGCGACCAGAGAAGAGGCGGCGGGAGGGGAATGAATGCAGCTACTGTTTGGGTTCGCCTTCCAGCTTAAATAAATGCGCAGCATCACGTGTACCCGCGGGTGCACAAATTGTAACATACGTGTCTGCTTAAGTGGGCGTCACATAACTGGTGTGTGTGAGAGAGATTCTGAGAGACAGAGTGCGTGTGTGCGACTCTACTCTTCGGACATGTACTCAACCTTTTGCATCGGGATATAAGTATAATGGTATTTACTTTAGCTAGTGATTTACGTGGCCATGTTAACGTGGTTGTGTCAAAAAAATGTCACTTCCTGCTCGTGATTTGCGTTATATAATTACAAGCAAGATTCTCGTGCATTGCACGGAACATCAATATGCATTTTTTTACAGAACACCTGTTGTGATTGACCCATGAAGGAGTAATCCCATGTGTAAAAACTAGTGATATCTCAAGAATTTTATCGTAAAACTGGTATCTCGAGAATGTCATCGAAAAAATGAAAGAGGAGAGATAAGGCAAGGAGGAGTGGAGCGTGGTGGTGACTGGTGGTCGGAATGGGTGGAGGCATGGGGATGGACGGCGCCGGCAGGCGGCAGCGGCCACCATGCATGCTAGATTGTTCCAGAGACTTATTCCTTTTTTAATTGCTGAGCAATGAGGTTGCGAGAGATAATGATGTGGAGAGAGGTGCCGGTATCTTTTGTAAAATTATCATAGTTTGCTTTCTATCTTCAGATATAGATCATACGGTCTGTATTACAAGATGGCAGGCACACCATCACCACCAACTCATTTTTTTATAAGGGTACAGATGATAAGTTTGCTGACTACTAAAGTAAAGTGGAATTTGTCCATGTTATGCAAGTAAATAAAGGTGATTGTTTATCATACGGGTAAGGTTGGATGAAGGGTGGTAGGAACAAATGCTCCGCCTAGAGCATGTGTGTGTGAGATGGAGTCTTAGTGTGTGTCAATATGGCAACGGGGACGAAACCCATCAGGTTTTGCCTTCCCAAACCCATCCCCATGAGAAAATCGTAAACCCGTCCCCGTCCCCATCACCGTGTGCGGGGCTAGTTTTCTGCCCGTCCCCTAAACCCACCGGGTTTCGGGGAACCCATGGGGAACCCACGATAAAATCAAAATATTTAAACAAACATAGTGGCGACAAAGAATAACACTTCAACAACAAAACAAGCACATTTTAGCAGCATAACTTGAGTAAATTTCAACAAAAAACAATAGTAGATGGTTCAACAACTATATAAGTTCTGAAGTAGAACTAATAGTTCACAAATCACTTTAAAGTTGGAATCATCATGGCATCTTTCACATCTCCAAGCCTCCAAACGACCATCTTCAAATCTTCCAATGCCAAATCAAAGTGCCAAGTACTAGGAAAGATCAAAACTCGCTCAAGCTAAAGTTAAACATGAGAAAAATATGCACAAGTCCAAAAACTTTGTCCTTATTCATTGTCAGCATCTATGAGAATCAAATAAGTAGTAACGAACATCTTATGAAATATTGCAACAAGATAATGATAAACTTTATGATGATATGTAAAGAAAGACACACCTTTATATTTGTTTCTTATCCAATCTTGTGAACACATCAAGGCCTCTAAGATTTCGGGGGTAAGATGACTACGGTGATAAAAAAATAATGTAATTTCGCGGGTATTGCCGGGTTTCGGGTTCGGGGACTACCGAAACGGGTGTAAACCCACGAAACGTGTCGGGTTGTATAATGTGCCCAACAACAGCCCCGCAGGGATGAAAAGATGCCCATCCCCGTCCCCTAATAGGGTAAAAACCCACGGGGACGCGGGTTTCGGGGCCCCATTGCCATCTTGAAGTGTGTGTGTGTGAGAGAGAGAGAAAGAGAGAGGAGAGAGAGAGATGGAGTCTTAGTTTGTGTGTGTGTGAGAGAGAGGGAGAGAGATGGAGTCTTAGTGTGTGTGGGGGGGCATGCGTGCTTGCGTGTGTGTGTTTGTGTGTGTGAGAGAGAAAGAGAGAGAGATGGAGTCTTAGTGTGTGTGTGTTGGGGGGGTGCGTGTGTGTGTGTGTGTGTCGCGGGGTCCTCTGTGGCGGATGTAATTTAAGTGTGCATGGCTTTCATCATAGAGAGGTGATGTGTATGGCAGAGGCCACCAACGATGGGGTGCGAGAGAGAAAATGCCCGTAGAGAGGGGAGAGAAGGTGTGTGCGCGTGAGAGGAGTCGACTTCGAGAGTACGTGTTTGTTCGAGAGACACCGAGGAAGACTACTATATATCGATGGTGCATGTAGGCGGGAATTAAATTAAGGGATGGTCTTATTGGTTTCGGGGATATAGGGGAAGAGTGAGAGGCGGGGGGGTAGCTAGAAGGAGATTGTTAAGTGTGAGTGTGTGTTTTACCCATCCAGGCGGAAGTTATGTGCACAAAAGAGGAGAACGATTCGATGTGGCGTTAGGATTGAGGGTAATTAACTACGTATGGAGACATGGAGACCTTGAACGTGCATGTGTGAGAGGTATACATGTATACGTGGGATGTGTGTGTGTGTGCGCGCACGCATGATCGAGATAAAAGAAAGAAGACATAAGTCATAAGATCAACGACATGGGAGAGACGGATCGGTATGACAATATGCATGCATGTGGGAATGCATGGAAGAAGTCCCGACAATTGAGCATGTGTTTTTGTCTTTAAGAGATAGTGGTGTGGGCTGGAGCATGCATCTATGGCGAGCAGAGGGACTGAGGCGCAACGATTGTGCAAAAGAGACCAACCTATAAATGCATATGTATGGAGAGACATATATAGTGTGGGTGATAGGAAGCAAGACTCCATGCGAGAAAGAAATGTTGATGGAGAAACTACAGATAGATACAGAGATGGAGATGCTAGCTAGAGGGACATCCGCTAGTTTGGGTGTTGGAGATGACCGTCGGGTGGTTCAAAGGGTGAAGTTATATATGTGTGTGAGAGGGCACTTGACTGCATGTAGAGAGAAACATATGTAGTGTGCGTGATAGGAATCAAGAGTGAGGGCGAGAAATAAGGTTGATGGTGAAATAGATAAATAGAAAGATAAAGATGCTAGCTAGTGTGCGTTAGAGATAGGAGTCGAGTGGATCAGAAGGCTGGGTTATGTGTGTGGGTGTGTGAGAGATAGAGAGAGGGTGCGTGTGAGTCGCATACAAATAGATATCAGAGAGAAATGGGATCCAGAGAGACAGAGTTTTGTGTCTGCGAGAGAGAAAGATATTTCACAATGAGAGTGATAGCTAGAGAGACATACGAGGGAACACAAGATATCTCTAGGGAGAGAGGGTGTGTGTGAGCGACATACAAGAGACCAATGGAGAAATTGTGATGCCCCAATTCAATCGTACACTAATCATACATGCAAACGTGTACGATCAAGATCAGGGACTCATGGGAAGATATCACAACACAACTCTACAAATAAAATAAGTCATACAAGCATCATATTACAAGCCAGGGGCCTCGAAGGCTCGAATACAAGAGCTCGATTATAGACGAGTCAGCGGAAGCAACAATATCTGAGTACAGACATAAGTTAAACAAGTTTGCCTTAAGAAGGCTAGCACGAACTGGGATACATATCGAAAGAGGCGCAGGCCTCCTGCCTGGGATCCTCCTAAACTACTCGTGGTCGCCGTCAGCGGGCTGCACATAGTAGTAGGCACCTCCAGTGTAGTAGTAGTCGTCGTCGACGGTGGCGTCTGGCTAATCCTGTCGAAGACTACGCTTCTGGCCACCTCCATCTTGCAGCATGTAGAAGAGAGTAGATGGCAAGTTCACCAAGTAGCATCGCATAGCATAACCCTAACCGATGATCCTCCCCTCGTCGCCCTGTGAGAGAGCGACCACCGGTTGTATCTGGCACTTCAAAGGGTGTGTTTTATTAAGTATCCAGTTCTAGTTGTCATAAGGTCAAGGTACAACTCCAAGTCGTCCTGTTACCGAAGATCACGGCTATTCGAATAGATTAACTTCCCTGCAGGGGTGCACCACATAACCCAACACGCTCAATCCCATTTGGCCGGACACACTTTCCTGGGTCATGCCCGGCCTTGGAAGATCAACACGTCGCAGCCCTACCTAGGCACAACAGAGAGGTCAGCACGCCGGTCTAAATCCTATGGCGCAAGGGTTTGGGCCCATCGCCCATTGCACACCTGCACGTTGCGAACGCGACCGGAAGCCGACCTAGCCTAGCAGGCGTTCCAGTCCAATCCGCCGCGCGCCGCTCAGTCGATGACATCACGAAGGCTTCGGCTGATACCACGACGTCGAGTGCCCATAACTGCCCCCGCGTAGATGGTTAGTGCGTATAGGCCAGTAGCCAGACTCAGATCAAATACCAAGATCTTGTTAAACGTGTTATCTTGAAATAACTGTGAACACCGACCGGGGCCAGGCCCACCTCTCTCCTAGGTGGCCTCAACCTGCCCTGTCGTTTCGCCACAAAGATCCACTCAGAGGGCCATCGGGACAAACGTCCTTTCGGACCCAATCCGTGAATCACTCGCGGGTACTCCTACGAGCCGACCCATCTTTAGTCACCACAAGTATCATATATTATGTATATGTATATACCCGTGACCAACTCCCGAGTGATCACGGCCCGATAGTATAGCATGGCAGACGAACAAGAATGTATGGCTACTGATGAGAAACTAGCATCCTATACTAAGCATTTAGGATTGCAGGTAAGGTATCAACAGTTGTAGCAACAATGACAGGTTATGCATCAGGATAGGATTAACAGAAAGCAGTAACATGCTACACTACTCTAATGCAAGCAGTATAGAGGAGAGTAGGCGATATCTGGTGATCACGAGGGGGGGCTTGCCTGGTTGCTCTGGCAAGAGAGAGGGGTCGTCAACACCGTAGTCGTACTGGGTAGCAGCGGCGTCGGTCTCGGTGTCTAGCGAGAGAAGAGGGGGAAGAAACAATAAATATATTGCAAACAAATGCATGACGATGCATGACATGACAAAGCGTGATGCTAGTCGTGCCCTAACGCGGTACGAGGTGGTACCGGTGAAGGGGGGGAACATCCAGGAAATTATCCCCGGTGTTTCACGTTTTCGGGCAGAGGAGCCGGAGGGGGAAAGTTGTGTGTTTTCTATGCTAGGGATGCGTGGCGGACGAACGGGCTGCGTATCCGGATTCGTCTCGTCGTCTGAGCAACTTTCATGTTGAAAATATTTTAATCCGAGTTACGGATTAAAAGATATGATTTTCTAAAGATTTTATTAATTTTCTAGAATATAATTAATTATTTAATTTAATTCAAAAATGGATTTAGGACATCAGCATGAGGTCATGCTGACGTCAGCAGTCAACAGGATTGACTGGTCAACCTGACCAGTGGGTCCCACTGGTCAGAGACACATGTTAATTATTCATTATTTAATTAATCTAATCAGAATTAGTTAGGGGTGGGCCCCACTGTCATACTAATTAATTAGCTAATTAACTAACGAGGTTAATTAGATAACTAATGTTTAATTAGTTTAATTATTTGATTAGTTTAATTAATCAAAATTAATTAAGTTACTTATTTCTTTAATTAATTAATTATTTTTATTTTATATTTTTTTTAATTTCCTCTTTTTTTATAATCGTTCTAGGCGTGGGGGCCCCCTTGTCATTGGCCCATAGGGGCCTTTGCTGGCATGCGGGTATTAGTGAAGGAAATATGCCCTAGAGGCAATAATAAAGTTATTATTTATTTCCTTATATCATGATAAATGTTTATTATTCATGCTAGAATTGTATTAACCGGAAACATAATACATGTGTGAATACATAGACAAACAAAGTGTCACTAGTATGCCTCTACTTGACTAGCTCGTTAATCAAAGATGGTTATGTTTCCTAACCATAAACAAGTAGTTGTTATTTGATTAACGGGATCACATCATTAAGTGAATGATCTGATTGACATGACCCATTCCACTAGCTTAGCACCCGATCGTTTAGTATGTTGCTATTGCTTTCTTCATGACTTATACATGTTCCTATGACTATGAGATTATGCAACTCCCGTTTACTAGAGGAACACTTTGTGTGCTACCAAACGTCACAACGTAACTGGGTGATTATAAAGGAGCTCTACAGGTGTCTCCAAAGGTACATGTTGGGTTGGCATATTTCGAGATTAGGATTTGTCACTCCGATTGTCGGAGAGGTATCTCTGGGCCCTCTCGGTAATGCACATCACTTAAGCCTTGCAAGCGCTGCAACCAATGAGTTAGTTGCGGGATGATGTATTACAGAACGAGTAAAGAGACTTGCCGGTAACGAGATTGAACTAGGTATTTGGAATACCGACGATCGAATCTCGGGCAAGTAACATACCGATGACAAAGGGAACAATGTATGTTGTTATGCGGTCTGACCGATAAAGATCTTCGTAGAATATGTAGGATCCAATATGAGCATCCAGGTTCCGCTATTGGTTATTGACCGGAGACATGTCTCGGTCATGTCTACATTGTTCTCGAACCCGTAGGGTCCACACGCTTAAGGTTACGATGACAGTTATATTATGAGTTTATACATTTTGATGTACCGAAGTTTGTTCGGAGTCCCGGATGTGATCACGGACATGACGAGGAGTCTCGAAATGGTCGAGACATAAAGATTGATATATTGGAAGCCTATGTTTGGATACCGGAAGTGTTCCGGGTGAAATCGGGATTTTAACGGAGTACCGGGAGGTTACCGGAACCCCCCGGGAGCTAAATGGGCCATGATGGGCCTTAGTGGAAAAGAGAAGAGGCAGCCCTCATGGGCCGCGCGCCCCTCCCCTCCCTTGGTCCAAATAGGACAAGGAGAGGGGGCCGGCCCCTCTCTCTCTTTTCCCCCCTCCGCGAATCCTATTCCAACTAGGATTGGGGGGGGGGGGGGGGGGAATCCTACTCCCAGAGGGAGTAGGACTCTCCTGGCGCGCCCTCCTTGGCCGGCCGCCTCCCCCCTTTAGTCCTTTATATACGGAGGCAGGGGCACCCCAGAGACACACAAGTTGATCAACGTGATCTATTCCTTAGCCGTGTGCGGCGCCCCAGCCACCATAGTCCTCGATAATATTGTAGCGGTGCTTAGGCGAAGCCCTACAGCAGTAGTATGTCAAGATCGTCACCATGCCGTCGTGCTGACGGAACTCTTCCCCGACACTTTGCTGGATCGGAGTCCGGGGATCGTCATCGAGCTGAACGTGTGCTAGAACTCGGAGGTGCCGTAGTTTCGGTGCTTGATCGGTCGGATCGTGCAGACGTACGACTACATCAACCAAACGCTTCCATTGTCGATCTACTAGGTATGTAGATCATACTCCCCCTCTCGTTGCTATGCATTACCATGATCTTGCGTGTGCGTAGGAAATTTTTTGAAATTACTACGAAACCCTTCAGTGGCATTCGAGCCTAGGTTTTATATGTTGATGTTATATGCACGAGTAGAACACAAGTGAGTTGTGGGCGATATAAGTCATACTGCTTACCAGCATGTCATACTTTGGTTCGGCGGTATTGTTGGACGAAGCGGCCCGGACCGACATTACGCGTACGCTTACGCGAGACCGGTTCTCCTGACGTGCTTTGCACATAGGTGGCTTGCGGGTGACAGTTTCTCCAACTTTAGTTGAATCGAGTGTGGCTACGCCCGGTCCTTGCGAAGGTTAAAACAGCACCAACTTGACAAACTATCGTTGTGGTTTTGATGCGTAGGTAAGATTGGTTCTTGCTTAAGCCCGTAGCAGCCACATAAAAACTTGCAACAACAAAGTAGAGGACGTCTAACTTGTTTTTGCAGGGCATGTTGTGATGTGATATGGTCAAGACATGATGCTAAATTTTATTGTATGAGATGATCATGTTTTGTAACCAAGTTATCAGCAACTGGCAGGAGCCATATGGTTGTCGCTTTATTGTATGCAATGCAATCGCGCTGTAATGCTTTACTTTATCACTAAACGGTAGCGATAGTCGTGGAAGCACAAGCTCGGCGAGACGACAACAATGCTACGATGGAGATCAAGGTGTCGCGCTGGTGACGATGGTGATCACGACGGTGCTTCGGAGATGGAGATCACAAGCACAAGATGATGATGGCCATATCATATCACTTATATTGATTGCATGTGATGTTTATCTTTTATGCATCTTATCTTGCTTTGATTGACGGTAGCATTATAAGATGATCTCTCACTAAATTATCAAGTAGTGTTCTCCCTGAGTATGCACCGTTGCGAAATTTCTTCATGCTGAGACACCACGTGATGATCGGGTGTGATAGGCTCTACGTTCAAATACAACGGGTGCAAAACAGTTGCACACGCGGAATACTCAGGTTAAACTTGACGAGCCAAGCATATACAGATATGGCCTCAGAACACGGAGACCGAAAGGTCGAGCGTGAATCATATAGTAGATATGATCAACATAAAGATGTTCACCAATGAAACTACTCCATCTCACGTGATGATCGGACATGGTTTAGTTGATTTGGATCACGTAATCACTTAGAGGATTAGAGGGATGTCTATCTAAGTGGGAGTTCTTTAAGTAAATTAACTGAACTTAAATTTATCATGAAACTTAGTACCTGATTAGTATCTTGCTTGTTTATGTTTGATTGTAGATAGAAGGCTCGTGCTGTTGTTCCGTTGAATTTTAATGCATTCCTTGAGAAAGCAAAGTTGAAAGATGATGGTAGCAATTACACGGACTGGGTCCGTAACTTGAGGATTATCCTCATTGCTACACAGAAGAATTATGTCCTGGAAGCACCGCTGGGTGCCAGGCCTGCTGCAGGAGCAACGCCGGATGTTATGAACGTCTGGCAGAGCAAAGCTGATGACTACTCAATAGTTCAGTGTGCCATGCTTTACGGCTTAGAATCGGGACTTCAACGACGTTTTAAACGTCATGGAGAATATGAGATGTTACAGGAGTTGAAGTTAATATTTCAAGCAAATGCCCGGATTGAGAGATACGAAGTCTCCAATAAGTTCTATAGCTGCAAGATGGAGGAGAACAGTTCTGTCAGTGAGCATATACTCAAAATGTCTGGGTATAATAATCACTTGATTCAGTTGGGAGTTAATCTTCCAGATGACTGCGTCATTGACAGAATTCTCCAATCACTGCCACCAAGCTACAAGAGCTTCGTGATGAACTATAATATGCAAGGGATGAATAAGACTATTCCCGAGCTCTTCGCGATGCTGAAAGCTGCGGAGGTAGAAATCAAGAAGGAGCATCAAGTGTTGATGGTCAACAATACCACTAGTTTCAAGAAAAAGGGCAAAGGGAAGAAGAAGGGGAACTTCAAAAAGAACGGCAAGCAAGTTGCTACTCAAGAGAAGAAACCCAAACCTGGACCTAAGCCTGAAACCGAGTGCTTCTATTGCAAGCAGATTGGTCACTGGAAGCGGAACTGCCCCAAGTATTTGGCGGATAAGAAGGATGGCAAGGTGAACAAAGGTATATGTGATATACATGTTATTGATGTGTACCTTACTAATGCTCGCAGTAGCACCTGGGTATTTGATACTGGTTCTGTTGCTAATATTTGCAACTCAAAACAGGGACTACGGATTAAGCGAAGATTAGCTAAGGACGAGGTGATGATGCGCGTGGGAAACGGTTCCAAAGTCGATGTGATCGTAGTCGGCACGCTACCTCTACATCTACCTTCGGGATTAATATTAGACCTAAATAATTGTTATTTGGTGCCAGTGTTAAGCATGAACATTATATCTGGATCTTGTTTGATGCGAGACTGTTATTCATTTAAATCAGAGAATAATGGTTGTTCTATTTATATGAGTAATATCTTTTATGGTCATGCACCCTTGAAGAGTGGTCTATTCTTGTTAAATCTCGATGGTAGTAATACACATATTCATAATGTTGAAGCCAAAAGATGCAGAGTTGATAATGAAAGTGCAACTTATTTGTGGCACTGCCGTTTAGGTCATATCGGTGTAAAGCGCATGAAGAAACTCCATACTGATGGACTTTTGGAACCACTTGATTATGAATCACTTGGTACTTGCGAACCGTGCCTCATGGGCAAGATGACTAAAACGTCGTTCTCCGGTACTATGGAGAGGGCAACAGATTTGTTGGAAATCATACATACAAATGTATGTGGTCCGATGAATATTGAGGCTCGTGGCGGATATCGTTATTTTCTCACCTTCACAGATGATTTAAGCAGATATGGGTATATCTACTTAATGAAACATAAGTCTGAAACGTTTGAAAAGTTCAAGGAATTTCAGAGTGAAGTTGAAAATCATCGTAACAAGAAAATAAAGTTTCTACGATCTGATCGTGGAGGAGAATATTTGAGTTACGAGTTTGGTGTACATTTGAAAAATTGTGGAATAGTTTCGCAACTCACGCCACCCGGAACACGACAGCGTAAGGGTGTGTCCGAACGTCGTAATCGTACTTTACTGGATATGGTGCGATCTATGATGTCTCTTACTGATTTACCGCTATCGTTTTGGGGATACGCTCTAGAGACGGCCGCATTCACGTTAAATAGGGCACCATCAAAATCCGTTGAGACGACGCCTTATGAACTGTGGTTTGGCAAGAAACCAAAGTTGTCGTTTCTGAAAGTTTGGGGATGCGATGCTTATGTGAAAAAGCTTCAACCTGATAAGCTCGAACCCAAATCGGAGAAATGTGTCTTCATAGGATATCCAAAGGAGACTATTGGATACACCTTCTATCACAGATCCGAAGGCAAGACTTTTGTTGCTAAATTCGGAAACTTTCTGGAGAAGGAGTTTCTCTCGAAAGAAGTGAGTGGAAGGAAAGTAGAACTTGACGAGGTAACTGTACCTGCTCCCTTATTGGAAAATAGTGCATCACAGAAAATTGTTTCTGTGACACCTACACCAGTTAGTGAGGAAGCTAATGATGATGATCATGAAACTTCAGAACAAGATACTACTGAACCTCGTAGATCAACCAGAGTAAGATCTGCACCAGAGTGGTACGGTAATCCCGTTCTGGAAGTCATGCTACTAGATCATGATGAACCTACGAACTATGAAGAAGCGATGGTGAGCCCAGATTCCGCAAAGTGGCTTGAAGCCATGAAATCTGAGATGGGATCCATGTATGAGAACAAAGTATGGACTTTGGTTGACTTGCCCGATGATCGGCAAGCAATTGAGAATAAATGGATCTTCAAGAAGAAGACTGACGCTGACGGTAATATTACTGTCTACAAAGCTCGACTTGTCGCAAAAGGTTTTCGGCAAGTTCAAGGGATTGACTACGATGAGACCTTCTCACCCGTAGCGATGCTTAAGTCTGTCCGAATCATGTTAGCAATTGCCGCATTTTATGATTATGAAATTTGGCAGATGGATGTCAAAACTGCATTCCTGAATGGATTTCTGGAAGAAGAGTTGTATATGATGCAACCAGAAGGCTTTGTCGATCCAAAGGGAGCTAACAAAGTGTGCAAGCTCCAGAGATCCATTTATGGACTGGTGCAAGCCTCTCGGAGTTGGAATAAACGCTTTGATAGCGTGATCAAAGCATTTGGTTTTATACAGACTTTTGGAGAAGCCTGTATTTACAAGAAAGTGAGTGGGAGCTCTGTAGCATTTCTGATATTATATGTAGATGACATATTAATAATTGGAAATGATATAGAATTTCTGGATAGCATAAAGGGATACTTGAATAAGAGTTTTTCAATGAAAGACCTCGGTGAAGCTGCTTACATATTAGGCATTAAGATCTATAGAGATAGATCAAGACGCTTAATTGGACTTTCACAAACCACATACCTTGACAAAGTTTTGAAGAAGTTCAAAATGGATCAAGCAAGGAAAGGGTTCTTGCCTGTGTTACAAGGTGTGAAGTTGAGTAAGACTCAATGCCCGACCACTGCAGAAGATAGAGAGAAAATGAAAGACGTTCCCTATGCTTCAGCCATAGGCTCTATCATGTATGCAATGTTGTGTACCAGACCTGATGTGTGCCTTGCTATAAGTCTAGCAGGGAGGTACCAAAGTAATCCAGGAGTGGATCACTGGACAGCGGTCAAGAACATCCTGAAATACCTGAAAAGGACTAAGGATATGTTTCTCGTTTATGGAGGTGACAAAGAGCTCATCGTAAACAGTTATGTTGATTCAAGCTTTCACACTGATCCGGACAGTTCTAAATCGCAAACCGGATATGTGTTTACATTGAACAGTGGAGCTGTCAATTGGTGCAGTTTTAAACAAAGCGTTATGGCGGGATCTACGTGTGAAGCGGAGTACATAGCTGCTTCGGAAGCAGCAAATGAAGGAGTCTGGATGAAGGAGTTCATATCCGATCTAGGTGTCATACCTAGTGCATCGGGTCCAATGAAAACCTTTTGTGACAATACTGGTGCAATTGCCTTGGCAAAGGAATCCAGATTTCACAAGAGAACCAAGCACATCAAGAGACGCTTCAATTCCATCCGGGATCTAGTCCAGGTGGGAGACATAGAGATTTGCAAGATACATA
Source organism: Triticum urartu (assembly GCF_056163025.1). Taxonomy (NCBI): domain Eukaryota; kingdom Viridiplantae; phylum Streptophyta; class Magnoliopsida; order Poales; family Poaceae; genus Triticum; species Triticum urartu. The sequence goes on along the minus strand of NC_141877.1, from coordinate 137,506,521 downwards.
CGGATCTGAATGTTGCAGACCCGTTGACTAAGCCTCTTCCACGAGCAAAACATGATCAGCACCAAGGCTCCATGGGTGTTAGAATCATTACTGTGTAATCTAGATTATTGACTCTAGTGCAAGTGGGAGATTGAAGGAAATATGCCCTAGAGGCAATAATAAAGTTATTATTTATTTCCTTATATCATGATAAATGTTTATTATTCATGCTAGAATTGTATTAACCGGAAACATAATACATGTGTGAATACATAGACAAACAAAGTGTCACTAGTATGCCTCTACTTGACTAGCTCGTTAATCAAAGATGGTTATGTTTCCTAACCATAAACAAGTAGTTGTTATTTGATTAACGGGATCACATCATTAAGTGAATGATCTGATTGACATGACCCATTCCACTAGCTTAGCACCCGATCGTTAGTATGTTGCTATTGCTTTCTTCATGACTTATACATGTTCCTATGACTATGAGATTATGCAACTCCCGTTTACCAGAGGAACACTTTGTGTGCTACCAAATGTCACAACGTAACTGGGTGATTATAAAGGAGCTCTACAGGTGTCTCCAAAGGTACATGTTGGGTTGGCGTATTTCGAGATTAGGATTTGTCACTCCGATTGTCGGAGAGGTATCTCTGGGCCCTCTCGGTAATGCACATCACTTAAGCCTTGCAAGCACTGCAACCAATGAGTTAGTTGCGGGATGATGTATTACAGAACGAGTAAAGAGACTTGCCGGTAACGAGATTGAACTAGGTATTTGGAATACCGACGATCGAATCTCGGGCAAGTAACATACCGATGACAAAGGGAACAACGTATGTTGTTATGCGGTCTGACCGATAAAGATCTTCGTAGAATATGTAGGAGCCAATATGAGCATCTAGGTTCCGCTATTGGTTATTGACCGGAGACATGTCTCGGTCATGTCTACATTGTTCTCGAACCCGTAGGGTCCGCACGCTTAAGGTTACAATGCCAGTTATATTATGAGTTTATACATTTTGATGTACCGAAGTTTGTTCGGAGTCCCGGATGTGATCACGGACATGACGAGGAGTCTCGAAATGGTCGAGACATAAAGATTGATATATTGGAAGCCTATGTTTGGATACCGGAAGTGTTCCGGGTGAAATCGGGATTTTACCGGAGTGCCGGGAGGTTACCGAAACCCCCCGGGAGCTAAATGGGCCATGATGGGCCTTAGTGGAAAAGAGAAGAGGCAGCCCTCATGGGCCGCGCGCCCCTCCCCTCCCTTGGTCCGAATAGGACAAGGAGAGGGGGCCGGCCCCTCTCTCTCTTTTCCCCCCTCCGCGAATCCTATTCCAACTAGGATTGGGGGGGGGGGAATCCTACTCCCAGAGGGAGTAGGACTCTCCTGGCGCGCCCTCCTTGGCCGGCCGCCTCCTCCCCTTTAGTCCTTTATATACGGAGGCAGGGGCACCCCAGAGACACACAAGTTGATCCACGTGATCTATTCCTTAGCCGTGTGCGGCGCCCCAGCCACCATAGTCCTCGATAATATTGTAGCGGTGCTTAGGCGAAGCCCTGCAGCAGTAGTACGTCAAGATCGTCACCACGCCGTCATGCTGACGGAACTCTTCCCCGACACTTTGCTGGATCAGAGTCCGGGGATCGTCATCGAGCTAAACGTGTGCTAGAACTCGGAGGTGCCGTAGTTTCGGTGCTTGATCGGTCGGATCGTGGAGACGTACGACTACATCAACCAAACGCTTCCATTGTCGATCTACTAGGTATGTAGATCATACTCCCCCTCTCGTTGCTATGCATCACCATGATCTTGCGTGTGCGTAGGAAATTTTTTGAAATTACTACGAAACCCTTCAATTAGGTGCAGTCCGAACGGGCGATGGCCCTTGCAGGGGCGCACCCGACGGGGTGACGGGCGGGCACGGGCGCCGGTGCGCCGGCGAGCGGGCGGCGCGGTGCCAGCAGGGGGGCTGCGGCGGAGGTGCGGAACTGGAGCAGGGCGAGGGGGGCAAGGGGTGCGCGCGCGGAGACGGCGAGCAGCGACAGGCGATAGGAGGGGGCAGAGAGGGGTCGGGGCGCGAGGCAGGCGCCGCGGTGCGCAGGCGTGCGGCGTCGAGCGAGCAGCGACGGGGAGCAGCAGGGCCACGACACACAGGCGGCTGCGGGCCCGCGCACGCAGGCGAAGGCGGACGCAGGCGGCAGCTGCAGCGGCACAAGCGGGCACGCGCGCGCGTGGTCGTGCGGGGGAAAGAGAGATAGGGCGCGCGGAGTGACGCGGTTGGCCGCAGGGGGAGGCAGGGGCGAAGCCACAGCGAGGGGTGGCCACGCGCAGTAGAGGAGGGGGCCGACAGGGAAAGGCGAGGCCGTGGTCGACGATGGCAGCAGTGGGCTGCGGCAATGGCATGGCGCGGGTGGCCAGGATGGGGCCAGAGGCGGACGCGACTGCGAGCGCGGGGTCGGCGTAACAGAGGGGAGAGGGGGAGGCGAAGGAGGTCCTCACCGTTCGGTGTAGGGACAAGGCAGCGAGGCGCGGGGAGGAGATGGAGACGACAGGGACGGGGAGGAAGCAGTCCGGTGACGGGGGGTCTGCGTGGCGACGTCGGCCTCGGGGCGCCGCGGGTGTCTGGTGCGAGGCGGGGAGATGACGGTGAGGCGACGGCGGAGATGGGGCGCAGGGACGAGGCGGCGGGTTCGGGCGCGCCGGGTTTGGGGGCGACGGGATCGGGGCGTCGGTTGCCCCCGATCCAGATCCACTCAAGGTGGGGGGCGAGAGAGAGTGGGGGAACGAGGGGAGTGGGGGTGGTAGCGGTTTAGGGTTTGGTCTAGTGGGGGATAAGGGGGACCGGGGTGGGCCTGCTGGGTTGGCCGGCTGGGCTGTTCGGCCCAGTTGGCCAGGGGGTCTTTCTCCCTTTTTATTTTTTTGTCTCTTTCTTTTATTTTTGCTTAGTAGTTTTTCCTTTCTTTTATTTATTTCTCTTTTCTGTTTTATTAGTTTTCTCTTATTTTAGTTTTATAAAAATTATCACTAGCACCTAAGTTAATACCTTTAAATATACTACTGCCACATTAATTCTCAACCCGAATTAAAATAGTTTAATATTTTATAAAATTCAAAAGGCATTTATTTTAATATTTAAACCTCGGTTTTAATTATTTTGAACAATTAAACATTTTATTAAATTTAGGTTTCTCCACCATTATTACTTATGCATTATTTGACACAACCCGAACAATTTAGTTTTGATGCTCGAAAACTTTTGTGGTTTGCCATATTTCGAATTTGAATTTTGAATCCATTTTGAACTAACGTGAGGTTAACAACAATAACCGTGGTGACGTGGCATCATTAGCAGGGAATTACTGTAGCTTAATTATCCGGGCGTCACAGAAATATGAAATCCTGGGAGACAGAGTTTGTGTTTGTGTGTGAGAAAGAGATATTGATGAGGAAGAGTCGTAGGTTCTCATATCTAAGGAGCGAAAGACGTCTCTGTATGAGGGGTGTGCGAGTGGCACACATGGGAATAGTAGAGAGAAATGAGACCCCGGGAGACAAAGTTTTGTGTTTGTGTGAGAGAAAGAGATTCCACATGGAGAATCATAGTTAGAGACACATAGCAGGGAGCGAGATATACTTAGAGAGAGATAGAGTGATGACGGTCGAGGGAGAGAGTACCGTCAGTGTGTTCGAAGATAAAAGATCATTGTCGACATACAGGTAGCACGAGAGATACCTGAGAGACGATGAACGCGTATAGGTCCAGAGAGATAGTCCTATATAAGCATGAGTGATAGCTATATGAGACGAATATCTGGATTAAAGGGGATTCAAATATTTAAACTGGAGATCACGACATCGATAATATCATAACGCAAATTGGTGTATGAAACATGCATATTCATTTAAATTTGGCCACACGTGTAATGTTATATAGTTTATCAATATTGGTGATCCATAGATTCTTCAATTACAAACAATGCATGGTTTATATGCAATTAATGTCTAAACGGGATTACACTATATGTTGTGTGTGTGAAACACATTATACATGTTTGAGAAGTAAAAAAACCCGCATGAAACACACATTAATTGGAGACAGTTAGCGAGGAATGCATACATTGGATTTCAGCATAAAGTGGTTTCAAATATTTGAAAATCCAAATTGATGGATACAACCTTATGAATCTGAGATCATGCCATTTGTAAACCATATTCATGTATAAACGGTGTTGTGCTTTTGAAAGTATATATAAAAAGTGATGTATATATAATGTAATTCCAACTGAAAATGGATCCCGCCCGAAAAAAATAGAATACAAACGGGATTTGAATTGAGTTGGCACAGTAAACGTGCACTCTGCAAAATTTGAACGAAGCGGGGAAAGTCGCAGTAACCGCCCGGAACCAAAATCTGCGAGATGGAAATCACTGCTGCCTATCCCTGCCATGCAAAGCCTATATGCTGGATATCTATTGGTTTCGATAGGGGTAGGTTTGTAATTTCACCCAAACGTGACATAACCGCCTCTCACCCGGATTCATACACGGTGGGCGCCAAAACACAGTGTGTCCTCGGCCGAAATCGACTCCCTCCCTGATTCATATTCATACACGGTGGGCACCAAAAACAAACTCTCGTCGGCAAATATTCGGTGTATGCGAGATTACCGTCCTATCCCCGACCAACTAGTGTTGCTGTGATGTAGTAGAAATTTGAAACGGGGGCTAAGTTTGTAAATTTCCTCGCATTTGAGACAAGCGCGCCCTGAATACATGGTTCCCCCCTTCCTCTCTACCTCCCTTTTCCCCATTCGTACTCCGTGGGCGCCAAAACACACTCTCCACCCCACCCTCCTCCGTCCGCCACCCCATCCACCGCCGTCCTCCTCCACCATGGCGGAGCTGATACCCTGACGCCACCATCCATTACAAGAGATCGACCTCTCTCATCCACGGCTTTGGACCGGGATCCTTGCATCCCGTCCTCTCGCTTCATCCCCGTCGTCGTCCACCTTGCCGGCGCCGCTCCTACGACCGTCTCGTCCACCGCGCCCCGCCGCCACCGTCTACCCTCCTAGATCTGCCTCCACGCCGCCGACAGCCATCGCTACCGTAGCACCGTCAAATTCTTAGCAGATGCCTACATGGCACCGCACCAGAGGCGGTACTCTTTCGTATCTGCTCAACTTATTTATCGCAACAAGAAAATAGATTGCCGCTGCTTTACTCTGATTTCTTGTCTTGGTTGCGAAGTTGCCTTTGTCCGGTTTGCACCTTCAGATCCGCCATGGCACGCTCAACACCATACTCGCAATGCTTATGGTTTTCCCCTTTTATATTCCACACTAGTTAAATCATAGTAGACTAAATTTCAAAATTGGGTCAGTGATTTTTCAGAGCTCGCCGGAGTTCGCCAGTGCGATCGAAGGGGCTCGGGTGGTTGTGGGGCCTCGCCGAACGAAGAAAACTCAACGCGGGTGGGGGTTGGGGTGGGGGTGGGGGTGGCGGAGGAACACAGGCGGTGGGGGCCGGTGGTCCGGCCGGGGGCCCGTGCGGTGTTCTGTATGGGAAGAATCAGAGACGAGGAAGAAGAAGGGTTAGGAGACGTAGGATCTTCATCCAACCGCCTGAAATGGTCGAGAGACAGCTAGGAGTTGCATTCTTAATGCGCTCTGGTTCATCATGTGTGGGCACTACGCAACCAACATTTTACTATCCAAAATCTGCTTGCTCTTCTTTATCATGTTCCTCTTCCGTTCTTCTTTAATATGTACTCTCTCCGTTCCTAAATACAAGTCTTTGTATAGATTCCACCATGGACTACATATGGAGCAAAATGAGTGAATCTACACTCTAAAATGTACCTGGATACATCTGTATGTGATCCAGAGTGGAAATCTCTACCAAGACTTGTATTTTGGAACGGAGGGAGTATGATAGTAGTACAGTATGTTCCTTGTACTGAAGATGAGCAGGGACATTTGCAGTGTAGAGGTCTATACGGTCGGTTGTGATGGACACTTTGAGCCTCTTTGATTCGTAGGATCTTGTAAACATAGGAATAGGATTTGTAGTGGCCTGCCCACTTGAATCCTATAAGAACATCAAGGAAATGCGGGGAGCTATGTCGTCTTTGAGAGTTACATTGATATTAACAGTACCGCACCTTCACTTGAAGAGAGCTGGTATCCTAAGCCTTTCTAGCCGTACCGGCAATACTAGCACATACATTCCAGCAAGTTCCACTTTGCTAATTTTACTCTGATGCAAGGTTTTCCCGTTATATCTACACTATGATCTGTGTAGGCTTTGTGTCGCACTAGCAGCAGTCCACTCTTGAAGCTAAACACTACAATGACTTACAAAATTGGCACCAAGGCATTGAGTGCCATTCCGGATGCAATGAAACTCATACGCTCCCCACCTGTTGATTCTTATTCAGAATATCATCCTAATGACTATTCTAACCTCGAGGAGTCAAAGGCAGATGGCCTGTCATGTTCACCCATCAAGGTGCCTGTTCTAATTTGGCAATGTTTTATTGATTGCGGGTATCTTGCATATGTTGTCTTGCATTTCTTCTACTTTGTTGCACCGCCATCTGCTTAGTTTACTCATCATATATGTCGAGATGCCATGCCCATCCATTATCAATACATATTCATCTGTCATCATACCATGTTTTTACACTCAAATGTTGTTCTTGTGCATCGGACATCAAAAAGGAAGAGGGTGATTGCCGAACCTGAAGGAGCACTAGCAAAGTCCTTGAAAAACGTGGTGGTGCCGGAGAAATGAGACAGCACCCCACTTATATTGGTTGTACAACTAGTGACACAAAACGTAGGACCGACTCCAGCAGACTGTACCCATACTTCACTAGCCACACCACTAGCCCCACCACACAGGACCTGCACTCCAGCAAAAGGTATACCGATTTCATTTGCCATAGCACCAGCTGTACCACAGAAAAATCCCACTCCAGCAAAAAGTACAGCAAGTCCACCAGCCGAAGACCTATCCCAACTGCAGAGACGGCCAATTCCTGCAGATTGGAACCCCATTCCATTTATTCCCAGTTTAAAAGACAATGCTTTCAATGTTGTTAGGGACTACGTGCATATATTCCCATCATGGGAAGATTATTGTGAAGACAAACACCATTTTCACATCTTCCTGTCCAACTTACGTGTAAGTGCTATTATTCATGGCTATTATTTTCCTATTTTCTGCTGATTGAACACATCAATGATTTACATTACATTGTTGTAACTAGCCGAGGGTCAATCTGGATAGTCATGACGAGCAAAGCTTGCTTGTGCTTTTCAAGGAAGCATTGCAGCAGTGTCGGTGTTACCTGAGGAAATCACACTTTGAAGTCTATAAACGAATTTCCGGTGAAGTCTCCTCTGCTAAATTTAGAAGACATTGAATGGAAAAACCTTGTTATGCACTGGTCTCGTTCCCAGGATGAGGTACTGTCTATGAAATCACATGACAATTTGAACTTCTACTTTTTCGCATGTGCCTTACGGATCTTTTTTGCAGGAAATCTGCTCGAAGAAGAATTCCGGTTTGACAAGAATGGCAGGATATCGCAAATATGTTGCCCGCTTCTTTGCTCTTGTTAGTACCTGTTGTCCTGTATCACTGTACTTGCATACATACCTGGTTCATTATGTGACAACAATATGCATGATAGCTTGCTTATCAATTGTTCGCTCCAAATTATCTGATCTGTATGAATGGTTACATTAGTGTAGAATATATCCTATGCCAATGTTTTTTTAGCTCTGCATTGTTCTTGTAAGTACACGTTGTCCTTTATCAGTGTACTTATAATGACAGGTAGTTGTTCATGTACCATCACTCTTCAGCTTATTTTCCTTTGCCCTCCATTTTCTACACATTAGATCTATATTTACTCTTACCATAAGGTTGATACTGAAGAAGTTTAGCTGTGCATTGCTCTTGGCTGTACCTTTTGCCTGTATCGATGCACTTACATTTATAGCTACTTGGTTATGTAGCATCACTCTTCATCTTATCTTAAATATTCTCCATTTTGTCGTATATTATCACATCTATATTTACTCTTAACAAAATGTAGAATAAAGGCAATGCTTTTGAAGAAGATTCTGTGGTAAACTTCTTGAATTGCCCCCCCCCCATCAGCATGGACAAGGCCTTTATAGAGCCTGTCTTCACCAATAATGTAAGTTTGTCCATCTCAAGCCTTCAAACTTTGTTGTATATATTTGGTTAGGCATGACTGCAACAGCTGTTTATTTTTGGTGTTTGCATCAAATTGCTTGTTTAAAGTTTATTATATGTAGTTCATAAACAAAAGTCCGTCCTTTCTCAATTTAAGTTTTCAGTTGTACAACCAAGTTCCTTCTTCATACCATGTAAATTAAACTATACAGAGCAAGTGATCTTCTTTTGCACTGCATGTATGCTTCTGTTCTTCATCTGTAATCCAGTGGTGTGGTGAACCTACCCACTACAGTACAATGTCATATTCTGCAATGTCTTAACTATGAAAAATGTCATATCATTCTACTATTATTTAAACCGTCTCTTTATTTGCCAATCTGAAATGGTATAAATTGACAGCACACTAACCATTGATACTTATGAGTTCTTGATCTGTAATCCAGTGGTGTCGTGAAGCTGCCAACTCCTTCGCAATGTCATTTCCTGCCATGTCTTGACCTGAACAATACCATATTGTGTTAATGCAAATTTAAACTGTGTCACTTTATTCGTCAGTAAGAAATGTGATGAATTGTCAGCACTGATACTTTTATGTGCAAAACATGTCATCTGTCTGCTTGTTTATCTTTCAGAGTGAGGAAGATATAAGTGTTGAACAAGCGCAGTCTCATCATCTTGCTCAGCTGCTTGCGCTGCAGCTCCCTAGCAGGGCTAACCTTTCTTGAACTCTATTGAAGTGTTGTCGGTTTTGTATATTATTTTTTCGGCGTGTTTATTTGCACTGGTGGCGATCTTTGATGCCCAGTGTATGTAATCTGCTGTCTGCTTGTGCTTTATTATCATAGTGGCGAACTTTGATGCCCAGTGGATGTAATATGCCGTAATTTCTTTATTGTATAGTATAGGTTTTTTCTTATTCACGACGCTGCAGTTATTTTACTGTATATATATCATGTCTTCGCAGTAAACCGGCCAAACCGTAAAATTACGGTGCATAATCGGGCCGTCATGCAATCACGATGTAGGTTGGGCCTGAAACATGCCGATCAGCTCACGGGCCGGCAGCAGCCCGAAATGAACCCCGACCCATGATTGTGCGAATCAAATCACGGACTTTTAACAAGCCGAAAAATTGTCTCGTTCCTTGTTTGGCCCAATCAGATATCGGCTGCGAGCAGGCCGGATGCAAACCAGGCCGTAGTTAGGCCCAACTATATGACGGCCTTTTAACAGGCTAAAATTAATATAGGGCCGAAATGTTAAACGGGCCCTTAACATGCCAAAACTAATATCAGGCCGAATTACTAAGTGGGCCTTTAGCAAGTGGGCCCAAAAGCATAGTGTCCAGTTGACGGGCCGAATCTGATATGGGCCATAATTAGGCCCAAAACCTCTTAAAGGGCCGGACCTGATCTGGGCCGTAATTTGGCCCAGAGCGTGGTAGGCTTTTAACGGGTCGGATCTCATATGGGCCACTATTAGGCCCGGAGCGTGGCAGGCCATTAATAGACCGTATCAAATATGGGCCGGCATTTGGCCCAAAACATGGCAGCCAGTTAATGGGCCGGCCTACTAAGGTCCTCAAAATCTTGTGGGAGTACAGCTGGGCCGGCCCATTAATGTCGGTGAAATCTCGTGGGCCTTTAGCTAGGCCGACCCATTATGATCCATAAGAATTTTGTGAGCCTTTACCTGGGCCGGCCTATTATGGCACACAAAAATCTTGTGGGCCTTTACCTGGGCCGGCCCATTATGGCCCGTGAAATCTTGTGGGCCTTTAGCTGGGCCAGCCCATTATGGTCCGCAAAATCTCGTGGGCCTTTAGCTGGGCCGGCCCATTATGGTCTGCAAAATCTTGTGGGCCTTTAGTTGGGCCGGCCCATTTAAACTTGTTGGGCCGTGCCACATGTCGACGTATCATAGGCGCCTTCTGTCTAGTGAGTGGATGACATCTGTCCCGATGATGAGCCGACACGTGTTTCCTCTAGCCAATGATGATTTTACACGTGGAAAGTCCCCATTGGCCAGGGCTGTTAACGGGTTATCGGATCCAAAACCCGACCCGATAGCTTAACGACGTTCCGTTACGGTGGATGCCACGTGTTGGTCACCCTTGACGAAAGCACTTCTGTGACGCGCGATTTATCGTCATGGAAGTGGACACTTCCGTCATGATAATTTTGGTAATGTCATGGAACACTTCTACGACAGCACATGTATGAATATCTTGATTCTGTCATAAATTTGTCATGGATGTACATGCATGACAAAAAAGCGACCTACTGTGACAAACACGTATCATCACGGAAGTGTATTTTTTGTAGTGATACAATGGTAAATTGTATAGGTGCACTAGTTCGGTAAAGAGATGGTGATATAAGTGCAATATGGATAGTAGATATAGGTTTTTATAATCTAAAAATATAAAAACAGCAAGGTAGCAAGTAGTAAAAGTGAGCGAAAACAGTATTGCAATGCTTGGAAACAAGGCCTAGGGTTCATACTTTCACTAGTGCAAGTCCCCTCAACAATGATAACATAATTGGGTCATATAACAACCCCTCAACATGCAACAAAAGTCACTCCAAAGTTCCTATCGCGGAGAACATAAGATGAAATTGCTTGTAGGGTATGAAACCACCTCAAAGTTATTCTTTCCGATCAATCCATTGAGCTATTCCTATAAGTGTCACAAACAGCCCAAGAGTTCGGAGTAAAATAACACCATATGACTGATACGTCTCCAATGTATCTATAATTTATGAAGTATTCATGCCATTATATTATCATTCCTGGATGTTTTACAATCATTTTATACCAGCTTTATATCATTTTTTCGGACTAACCTATTGACCCAGTGCCCAGTGCTAGTTGTTGTTTTTTGCTTGTTTTTTACATCGCAGAAAATCAATATTAAACGGAGTCCAAACACCGCAAAACTTTTTGTGGATTTTTTATGGGCCAGAAGACTCCCGATGGGCCAGAGCAGCACCTGGGGGTGCCTCGAGGGGGGCACAACCCACCAGGATGCACGAGGCCCCCCTGGCGCGCCCAGGTGGGTTGTGCCCAACTCGGTGGCCTCCCGCACCCCTTCTTTGCACTATAAATTCCCAAATATTCTGAAACCCTTCGGGGTTAACCTAGATCAGAAGTTCCACCGTCGCAGGGCTCTGTAGCCAACAAAAACCAATCTAGACCCTTTCCGGCACCCTGCCGGAGGGGGGAATCATCACCGGTGGCCATCTTCATCTTCTCCGTGGCCGCCACAATGAGGGAGTAGTCCACCCTCAGGGCTGAGGGTTTGTACTAGTAGCTATGTGTTTAATCTCTCTCTCTCATGTTCTTGAGATGTCACAATCTTGATGTATCGCAGGCTTTGTTAATATAGTCGGATCATATGGTGTTTTCCCCTCTCTATCTTGTGATGAATTGAGTTTTCCCTTTGAGATTTCGTTGTTATCGGATTGAATACTTTTATGGATTTGAGAACACTTGATATATGTCTTGCAATTGAATACTCGTGGTGACAATGGGGTATCATATTGATTCACTTGATATATGTTTTGGCACTCAACTCGCGGATTCCCGAGGTGACATTGAGGTAATCTATGCATAGGAGTTGATGCACGTTGTTGTCTTTGTTTCTCCGGTAGAAATCTTGGGGCACTCTTTGAAGTTCTTTGTGTTGGATTGAGTATTATGATGTGACGCCCCCGATTTGACCATACACTAATCATACACGCAAATGTGTACGATCAAGATCAAGGACTCATGGAAAGATATCAGAACACAACTCTACAAATAAAATAAGTCATACAAGCATCATATTACAAGCCAAGGGCCTCGAGGGCTCGAATACAAGAGCTTGATCATAGACGAGTTAGCGGAAGCAACAATATTTGAGTACACACATAGTTAAACAAGTCTGCCTTAAGAAGGCTAGCACAAACAGGGGTACACATCGAAAGAGGCGCAGGCCTCCTGCCTGGGATCCTGCTAAACTACTCCTGGTCGTCGTCAGCGGCCTGCACATAGTAGTTGGCACCTCCAGTGTAGTAGGAGTCGTCGTTGACGGTGGCGTCTGGCTCCTAGACTCAATCGTCTGGTCACAACAATCGGGTATAGAAAAGGGGAAAAGGGGGAGCAAAGCAACCATGAGTACTCATCCAAAGTACTCGCAAGCAAGGAGCTACACTACATATGCAATGTATCAAATGAAAGGGGTAATATATGTGGACTGAACTGTAGAATGCCAGAATAAGAGGGGGATAGCTAGTCCTATCGAAGACTATGCTTCTGGCCGCCTCCATCTTGCACCATGTAGAAGAGATTAGAAGGTGAGTTCACCAATGTATCATCACATTGCATAATCCTACCCGGTGATCCTCCCCTCGTCGCCCTGTGAGAGAGCGATCACCGGTTGTATTTGACACTTGGAAGGGTCTGTTTTATTAAGTATCCGGTTCTAGTTGTCATAACGTCAAGGTACAACTCCGGGTCGTCCTTTTACTGAGGGACATGGCTATTCGAATAGATCAACTTCCCTGCAAGGGTGCACCGCATTTCCCAACACGCTCGATGCCCTTTGGCCGGACACACTCTTCTAGGTCATGTCCGGCCTTGAAATATCAACACGTCGCAGCCCCACCTAGGTACAACAGAGAGGCCAGCACGCCGGTCTAAATCCTATGGCGCAGGGGTCTGGGCCCATCGCCCATTGCACACCTGCACGTTGCAAACACGGCCGGCGAGCAGACCTAGCCTCCCTTATACAAGAGCAGGCGTTCCAGTCCAACCCAACGCGCGTCGCCCATTCGCTGACGTCAAGAAGGCTTCGGCTGATACCACGATGTCGAGTGCCCATAACTGTTCCCACGTAGTTGGTTAGTGCGTATAGGCCAGTGGCCAGACTCAGATCAAATACCCAGATCTCGTTAAGCATGTTATTTTGAAATAACCGCGGACGCCGACCAGGGCCAGGCCCACCTCTCTCCTAGGTGGTCCCAACCTACCCTGTCGCTCCGCCACAAAGATCCACTCAGAGGGCCGTCGAGACAAACGTCCTTTCGGACCCAATCCGTGAATCACTCGTGGGTACTCTTCGAGTTGACCCGTCTTTAGTCACCACAAGTATCATATATGTATAAGTATATACCCGTGATCACCTCCCGAGTGATCACGACCCGATAGTATAGCATGGCAGACAGACAAGAATGTAGGGCCACTGATGATAAACTAGCATCCTATACTAAGCATTTAGGATTGCAGATAAGGTATCAATGATTGTAGCAACAATGACAGGCTATGCATCAGGATAGGATTAACGGAAAGCAGTAACATGCTACACTACTCTAATGCAAGCAGTAGAGAGAAGAATAGGCGATATCTGGTGATCAAGGGGGGGCTTTCCTGGTTGCTCTGGCAAGGAGGGATCGTCAACACCGTAGTCGAACTGGGTAGCAGCGGCATCGATCTCGTAGCCTACAATGCAAACAGATACATAACGATGCATGACATGACAAGTAACGGTGCTAGGTGTGCCCCAACGTAGTATGAGGTGATACCGGCGAAGGGGGAAGACATCCAGGAAAGTATCCCCGGTGTTTCGCATTTTCGGACAGATGAACCGGAGGGGGAAAGTTGCGTGTTTGCTATGCTAGGGATGTGTGGCGGACGAACGGGCTGTGTATCTGGATTCGTCTCGTCGTTCTGAGCAACTTTCATATATAAAGTTTTTTCATCCGAGCTACGGTTTATTTCATATTAATTTTAAAAGATCTAAAACATTTTTAGGATTTACTTAATTATTTTAGTTCAACATTATCCAGAATAGTGCATGCTGACGCGTCAGCAGTCAACAGGGCGTTGACTGGATCAAACTGACGTGCGGGACCCACCTGTCATACTCTGTTTAGTTTAATTAGGATTTAGCTAATCTAATTACTGTTTAATTAAACTAACTAGTTAATTAAATTAATTAAATAGGATTAATTAACTTAATTAATTCACTAATTAATTAATAATAATTTTATTAATTCATTTTTATTTTATTTTTATTTTTTTAAACGTTTTGGGGCTGGGCCCCGGCTGTCATTGGGCCAGGGCCTTAGCGGGCGCGTGGGGTTACGGGAGCGGGCGCAGCCCGGCGTGGCCGACAGGGGCGCACCCGACTGGGGCGAGCCCAAGCGCTGCCACCGGCTCCCACGGCACCGGTCAGCAGAGGCGGCGGAGGGGTGGAACCAGAGCGGGAGGCAGTGCGGTTGGGGGCGACGGCGGCGGAGAACACCGGCAGGCGAGCAGCGGTAGGCGGCGGGGAGGCGCGGTGGCGCGGGGGGCAACGGAACGGCACGGGCACGCGCTCTAGTAGCAGGGGGCGGCGACGCGAGGAGTAGGGGGATCGGCGACGCGCGGTCAGAGGCGCTGGCGGCGACAAGCACGCAGCGAGGCGCGGCTCGGCGGAATTGCGAAGCCAGGCGGGGCGATAGGCGCGGCCATGGGCGCGTGGGAGTGCGGCCGCTGCGGCGCGGGGCGACCGTGGTGGCCGTGAGGCGTGGGCATGCCGGCGAAGGCGAGCGGCAGACGGCGGAGTGGAGAGAGGAGAGGGGAGAGGCCGGGGCCTCACCGCGGGTGTGTAGGGGGTACGGGCAGTAGGGGTCGAGGGAGTTCGGTGGTGGAGCCGTTCGGGGAAGGAGAGGCGGGGCGAGGCGGTCCGACGATGGGTTCGGGGAGGCGACGACGTCAGGGACAGGCGCAGGGTCGGGGCCCGTCGTGTGGGAGGCGACGGAGAGGAGGCCGCCGGTGGTGTGGTGAGGGGCGACGGCGAGGTGGACGACGACGACGAGCGCAGGGGCCGGGCGCCTACGCCCGATCCAGATTAGGATTGGGAGCAGACGAGGGAGAGAGTGGGGGTCGTGGGGGATCTGGGAGAGATGGGGATAGGGTTCGGTCAGGTGTGGCCTATAGGCCAGGGGAGCGGGGGAGTGGGCCGGCGTGTGGGGTGGCCGACTGGGCCGGCAGGGTCGAGGCCCAGTGGGGAAAATGAGGGGGGTTCCTTTTCTCTATTTTTATTTCTTTTATTTTTTTATTAAAAGGATAGCTTACTATTTTGCAATTATTCCGAGCACCAAATGACTCTTGTAAAATGTGCCACATGCCATAATAAATACTTTCCAATATTGTGAAGTTGCACAAAATTGTTTTGAGCATTTGGAAATGTTTAAGAACTATTGGAAATTGAAAAGGCCAATTTAATTGTTGTTGGACCACTCAAATAATTTCCAGGAGCATTTTTCGAATCCAATAGAGGTAGGTTTCATCATGACAAATACTTAGAGAGAATTTTCCATATTGTGAACTATTTTTCGGGCTCATTTGAAGATGCAAATAATTGACTTGCAAATTGAATTGAATTGGACTTGATTTGAAACAAAGTGATGATTAGCAAAATAATTGTGATGACTTGGCAGCCATTAGCAGGAGTTTACTATAGCTTGATTATCGGGGTGTTACATATGAATATGAATTTGGTTTGGTTTTATTTTAGTATGAACTCTAGGATAGATCGAACGGAAAGAATAGCTTTGTGTTATTTTATTACGAATTCTTGAATAGATCGAATGAAAAGAATAGCTTTGAGGTGGTTTCGTACCCTACAAACAATTTATTCTTATGTTCTCCGCTAGATAGAAACTTTGGAGTGATTCTTCGTTGCACGTTGAGGGATGGTTATATGATCCAATTATATTAGCACTGTTGAGAGATTGCACTAGCGAAAGTACGGACCCTAGGCCTCATTTTCAAGCATTGCAATACCGTTTGTGCCCCGTTTTATCAATTGCTACCTTGCTGTTTTTATTTATTCAGATTATAAAAATATATTTCTACCATCCATATTACACTTTTATCACCATCTCGTCGCCGAACTAGTGCACATATACAAATTGCCATTGTATTGGGTGTGTTGGGGACACAAGAGATTTCTTGTATTTGATTGCAGGGTGGTCTGAGAGAGACTATCTTCATCATACGCCTCCCACGGACGGATAAACCTTAGGTCATCCACTTGAGGGAAAATTGCTACTGTCACACAAAATTTCTATGCTTATGTATCATGAAAAGAATGCTTTATGTGATGCTTATATTGTTGAATTCATACATGATTCTACTGAAAATTATTATTAGAGAGGAACATATGCTTGTAGGTATTTCAATAATATCAAGTTTCCTATCTATGTGTTCAAAATCTTGAAGTTTTGCTTGTTTTGCCTTCCTATCCTAGTTGATTCTCGTTCCCATAAATTTTTTTCTCAAAAAATTCCTATGCATAGGAGTTGTGTTAGACTTAAATGTGCTTGTCATGTTCTTCATGATACTCTCTTTGTGTTTCAATTCTTATCTTTTATGCGAGCATCATTGAATCATCATGCCTAGCTAAAAGGCATTAAAGAAAAGCGCTTGTTGGGAGACAACCCAACACTTTTACCTAATGTTTTTGTGTGTTCACATGATTATGATATTGTAGTAATAATGTTTTATTGCTTTTGTTTCAATAAAGTGCCAAGTAAAGCCTTTAGGACCTTGTTGGGTGATAGTTGATTTGATCTTGCTGAAAAACAGAAACTTTTGCGCTCAGGAAAACAATTCTCATTTTTAACAGAAGCGTTATAAAATGCTGATTCTTTTTGCACAAGATTAATAGAAAAATTTCCCAAGTTTTCCTAATTGTTCATAATTTTTGGAGTAGCATAAGTATGGTTAGAGTACAGATTACTACAGACTGTTCTGTTTTTGACAGATTCTGTTTT
Source organism: Triticum urartu (assembly GCF_056163025.1). Classification (NCBI taxonomy): domain Eukaryota; kingdom Viridiplantae; phylum Streptophyta; class Magnoliopsida; order Poales; family Poaceae; genus Triticum; species Triticum urartu. Next base: position 137,489,505 of record NC_141877.1, on the reverse strand, counting down.
CAATGCATAGTTTGCTTGTTTTCTAGTTTCCATGGCTTATATTGCTCAATATAAATTATGGAAATGATATGCTGCTGTAGGAATTGTTTGGAAAAAATTATGAATCTTGTCTTTGACAGTACAAAAGTGAAATGGTTTGCTCCTTATCATACTAACCTATCTCACGAAGTTCCGTTAAGTTTTGTGTGGTTGAAGTTTTCAAGTTTTGGGTGAGATGTCGATATGAGGAGAATAAGGAGTGAAAAGACCCTAATCTTGGGGATTCCCAAGGCACCCCATTGTAATATTCCAGGAAGATCCAAGCCACTAAGCTTGGGGATGCCCCGGAAGGCATCCCCTCTTTCGTCTCCAACATTATCGGTAAGCTCACTTGGAGCTATGTTTTCATTTGTCACATGATATGTGCTATGCTTGGAGCGTCAATTTATTTTGTTAGGATTTGCTTGGTGTTATTTATAATAATTTTTTGCATATTTTATTTCAATAAAAGTGGCAATGATAGCCTTTGCCATGCTTATTTTGCAAGTTTACATCTTGCTGTTTGAAAACAGAAAGTTTACCACTGTTGCAAAAATTCCCTAGAAAAGTCAGAATGTGATAAAATGTTGAAACTTTTTGCAAAATAAGCTATGATAAATTTTCTACAGTGTGGGAAATATTCATAACTTTTGGAGTTATGGAAGTATTGATACTCTTGCATTCTTTACAGACTGTACTGTTTTGGCAGATTGTTGTTATGTTTCCATTGTTTGCATATGCTTGCTTGTTTAATGATTCTATTTGAGGATATGAGTATTAAATATGCATAGGCATTTAGTATGCAATGTTTAATAATAATTTTAGTGATTTGCTACATTAGAAAATGATAAAGTTTTTGCATTGGTTTATACTAACTTATCTCATGAGTTCTTGTTGAGTTTTGTGTGGATGAAGTTTTTGAGATTTAGGAAAACCGTGATATGAGAAGAATTAAGGAGACACAAAAGCTCAAGCTTGGGGATGCCCAAGGCATACCAAGATAATATTTCAAGAAGTCTCAAGCATCTAAGCTTGGGGATGCCCCAATAGGCATCCCACCTTTCCTCTTTAACAATTATCGGTTAGTATTGGTTGAGCCTAAGTTTTTGCTTCTTCACATGAGTTGTGTTATTCTTAGAATGTCATTTTTGCTTTCTGTTTTAATAAAATACTTACATCTGAAAGTTTTAAATAAAATAGAATCCTCAAATAGTTGCCAGGGAGGCTAAGTAAGCGGATTCACATCCCGTCAACGAAGCTCTTTTCTATGGCATTTGCTCTTGTGCTTCACTTATATCCTATGAGTAAATTGTTGAATTAATTTAATGTCATAAAGTTGAAATCATATCATTCCTAGTGGTAACTTCGCATTGGGTTTAGAAAGTGAAATCTTTTGAGGCTTGATAATCACAATATTAGTCATACAAGCAATTCACGAATGATTAGTATAAGGAAGAGAACTTTCACATGCAAATACACTATCATGGAAATCTTTTGTCATTGTGAGCCCCCATCAAAATATTATATGCCAAAATTGTTCACATTGAACAAGGAAGATAATGTAATGGTTTATGTTTTTTCATATTCACATAGAAGTTATATTGTCATAGATCCTTCAACATGTGGTTCTTTCCCCCGTCTTTGCTAGCCAAAAATTCCGCACCAAGTAGAGATACTACTTGTGCATCCAAAAGCCCTTAAAGCCAAATCTTATTTTCAGGAGTCCAACATACCGACCTAAGGATTGAGCAAGATCCTTCAAGTAAGTTTTCATCGGTGCAATAAGGTAATAAAAATTGCTTCTAAAAGTGTAAGATCATTTAGTGTAAGAGAAAATTGAGCGTTGTACGAACTTGTGATGGTAAAGCAATAAAAGCGACAGACTACATAATAAAGGTTGCTATCACAAGGGTCAATATAACATGACGTTATTTTGCACTAAGGGATTGAGCAAACAAACAAATAAGCGCATGGCAACCTCTACTTCCCTCTGCGATGGGCCTATCTTTTACTTTTCAGTATTTATTTTTATGCAAAGAGTCAAAGTATTTCTCTCTATTCCTTTTTTATTTTCTCTTTTGGCAAGCATCATGTGGTAAGGAAAGATCTAGGAACATATTTCCAGTTGAATATGGGTGGCATGAGTTATTATTATTGACATCACCCTTAAGGTGAATATGTTGGGATGCAAAACAATAAGCCCCTATCTTTCTATGTGTTCGGTTGAAACATTTTGCTCATGTGTACAAGGTGGGTGTTAGCAATCATAGAAGACTATATGATGGTTGAGTATGTGGAGCTCTTACTTAAACTCTGTTGAATAAGTTGAATTGCAAATGCTTGGTGAATAAGAACATAGGTTGTTGGGTTTCAAGAGAATTCATTGTCTGAACCTTAACATGTGATTTGGTTGCCACTATAACATGAGAAGTTTCATAAGAAAGAATTGATGTTATGATGCTAGGAAAAATGATTGAAATTATCATTGATCAAACTTGTGCACTTTGCTAGCATTCACAATTCATAAATTATTTCTTTTATCATTTACCTACTCAAGGACGAGTAGGAATTAAGCTTGGGGATGCTGATACATCTCCAGTGTATCTATAATTTATGAAGTATTCATGCCGTTATATTATCATTATTGGATGTTTTACAATCATTTTATAGACCCTTTACATCATTTTTTGGACTAACCTATTGACCCAGTGCCCAGTGCCAGTTGCTGTTTTTTTGCTTGTTTTTTAAATCACAGAAAATCAATATTAAACAGAGTCCAAACACCGCGAAACTTTTTGTGGATTTTTTATGGGCCAGAAGACTCCCGATGGGCTAGAGCAGCACCTGGGGGTGCCCCGAGGGGGGCACAACCCACCAGGGCGCGCCAGGCCCCCTGGCGCGCCCAGGTGGGTTGTGGCCACCTCGGTGGCCTCCCGCACCCCTTCTTTGCACTATAAATTCCCAAATATTTTGAAACCCTTTGGGGTTAACCTAGATCAGAAGTTCCGCCGCCGCAGGGCTCTATAGCCACCGAAAACCAATCTAGACCCTTTCCGGCACCCTGTCGGAGGGGGGAATCATCACCGGTGGCCATCTTCATCATCCCGGCGGCCACCATGATGAGGAGGGAGTAGTCCACCCTCGGGGCTGAGGGTTTGTACCAGTAGCTATGTGCTTAATCTCTCTCTCTCTCTCTCTCTCGTGTTCTTGAGATGTCACAGTCTTGATGTATCGCGGACTTTGTTAATCTAGTCGAATCATATGGTGTTTTCCCCTCTATATCTTGTGATGAATTGATTTTTCCCTTTGAGATTTCGTTGTTATCGTATTGAATACTTTTATGGATTTGAGAATTCTTGATATATGTCTTGCAATTTAATACTCGTGGTGACAATGGGGTATCATATTGATTCACTTGATATATGTTTTGGCACTCAACTCGTGGATTCCCGAGGTGACATTGGGGTAATCTATGCATAGGGGTTGATGCACATTCTTATCTTTGTTTCTCCGGTAGAAATCTTGGGGCACTCTTTGAAGTTCTTTGTGTTGGATTGAGTACTATGAATATGAATTTGCTTTGGTGTTATTTTAGTACGAACTCTAGGATAGATCGAACGAAAAGAATAGCTTTGTGTTATTTTAGTACGAACTCTTGAATAGATCGAACAGAAAGAATAGCTTTGAGGTGGTTTCGTACCCTACAAACAATTTATTATTATGTTCTCCGCTAGATAGGAACTTTGGAGTGATTCTTCGTTGCACGTTGAGGGATAGTTATATGATCCAATTATATTAGCACTGTTGAGAGATTGCACTAGCGAAAGTACAGACCCTAGGCCTCATTTTCAAGCATTGCAATACCGTTTGTGCTCCGTTTTATCAATCTCTACCTTGTTGTTTTTATTTATTCAGATTATAAAAATATATTTCTACCATCCATATTACACTTATCACCATCTCTTCGCCGAACTAGTGCACCTATACAAATTGCCATTGTATTGGGTGTGTTGGGGAAAGAGATTTCTTGTATTTGATTGCAGGGTCATCTGAGAGAGACTATCTTCGTCCTACGACTCCCACGGATTGATAAAACTCAGGTCATCCACTTGAGGGAAAATTGCTATTATCCTACAAAACTCTGCGCTTGGACACCCAACACATGTGTACAAGAGTAAAGTTGCATAGTAGACATCAATAACACACATCAATCAAACCCTGATGTCACCTACATACTCCAATGTCACCACAAGTATCTGTGGGTCAATTATACGATATGCATCAAACAACTTCAGATTCATAATATTCAATCCAACATAAAGAACCTCAAAGAGTGCCCCAAGATTCCTACCAAAGGATCAAGGATGAAAACGTGCATCAACCCCTATGCATAGATTACCCCAATGTCACCTCGGGAATCCGCGAGTTGAGTGCCAAAACATACATCAAGTGAATCAATAAAATACCCCATTGTCACCACGGGTATCCCATGAAAGACATACATCAAGTGTTCTCAAATCCATAATAGTATTCAATCCGATAATAGTGAAACCTCAAAGGTAAGACTCAATTCATCACAAGAAGGTAGAGGGGGAGAAACACCATATGATCCAACTATAATAACAAAGCTCGCGGTACATCAAGATCGTGCCAAATCAAGAACACGAGAGAGAGAGAGATCAAACACATAGCTACTGGTATATACCCTCAACCCCGAGGGTGAACTACTCCCTTCTCGTCATGGAGAGCGCCGGGATGATGAAGATGGCCACCGGTGATGGTTTCCCCCTCCGGCAGGGTGCCGGAACAGGCCCCCAATTGGTTTTTCATGGCTATAGAGGCTTGCGGCGGTAGAACTCCCGATTTAGGTTTATTTCTGGGGGTTTCTATATTTATTGGAATTTTTGGCATCGAGAACAGGTCAGGGGGTCGATGAGGAGCCCACAAGACCGGAGGGCGTGCCCTCCACCCTTGTGGAGGCCTCGTGGCTCTTCTGGCCTAACTCTTTTGCTTTGGGGTCTTCTTCTGGTCCACAAAAAATCACCGTATATTTTCAGCTCACTTGGACTACGTTTGATATTCCTTTTCCGCGAAAATCAAAAACAAGGAAAAAAACAGAAGGGCACTGGGCTCTAGGTTAATAGGTTAGTCCCAAAAATAATATAAAATAGCATATGAATGCATATAAAACATCCAAGATGGATAATATAATAACATGGAGCAATCAAAAATTATAGATACATTAGAGACGTATCAGCAACCCACAGGTACCAATATGAGGTTTTGAGACAAAGATCAAATACAAGAGATGAACTACGGTTTGAGAGGAGATGGTGCTAGTGAAGATGTTGATGGAGATTGACCCCCTCTCGATTAGAGGATCGTTGGTGATGACGATGGCTTCGATTTCCCCCTCCGGAAGGGAAGTTTCCCTGGCAGAACAGCTCCGCCGGAGCCCTAAATTGGTTCTGCCAAAGTTCCACCTCGAGATGGCGGCGCTTCATCCCAAAAGCTCTCCTCTGTTTTTTTTTCAGGTCAAAACACATCATATAGCAGAAGATGGGCACCGGAGGCCTTCCAGGGGGCCCACAAGCCAGGGGGTGCGTGATACGTCTCCAACGTATCTATAATTTATGAAGTATTCATGATGTTATATTATCATTCTTGGATGTTTTACAATCATTTTATAGCAACTTTATATCATTTTTTGGGACTAACTGCTACCTCTTGAGCATTCTTGGTTTTCCCTTGAGGCCTCATTTGGTAGAAGTGGATTTGAGAGGTCTTGGGAGGGGGATTTCAGGGGATTTGGTGAATCCCCCTCTTCCACCCAATCCCCTCAAAACCCCTTGAATCCTCAAAACCATTTCTTTCACAATCCTCTTTATTTAAAATTTCCATTTGGTAGAAAGGGTTTGTCATGTTGACATAACATGGTATAGAACATTTAAAAATCCAGTCTTTACACATGTAACCAACTCCCCTTATATCCTTTGCTGCAGAATTGATAAAAATGATTTGAAATCAATATCGCATCACGACAACTACATAATTTATCATAACAGCATGTTTTTGAGACCCAAATCCCAACATTTATAATTTATCATAACAACATAATCTTTGATAGCAAACACCCATCAGATTTTGCCCAAAGTGTGGTTGAGCAAGTTGTAAACATGAGTCTCACAGCAGTCCCCAAATGAGATGTCAGGAATTAAGTGGTACACTTCACTTCATCAGCTCTACTTCTACACGCAAAATCTCCTTTTTGATCATGTCAGGCGATGTCTCCCTTTTCACAACGGTCTTCTTGCTCCAATCTTCAACCATGCAAACAAGAATGAATAGTCAATTACAATGTATACATTTCTCTGAATAGTATATATGGCTTGAAATGGCAGAACAGGTTACAGTAATTAGATGAATGAAATGCATAAGTGTCGAATCAAAACAATAACAAAAAATACCATGTTCCCAACGCTGTTTTGATACACGATATGGGTGAAGTGACATGACACTTCCAGAAACAAGGATACAACAATCACTGGTCCGAAATGATAATACAAGGCGGTGTAGATCTCTAAGGAGAATCATTAAAAGGGAAGGACACGCGGCAAGATGCCATCAAGCTCCCAGCAGCAATGGTCGGGGAGCATGTCCACATTGTGCATCAGAGAACAAATATCATTTACTATAAGATGTACATTTCTTTATAACTGAGAATCTAACCATAAATCTAAGAACGTGCTTCTTACAATAAACATAAGAAATTCCGAAATTGACACATATCCTCCTATATCTATACATGAGAATGTGCTTCTTACAATAAACATAAGAAATTCCGAAATTGACACATATCCTCCTATATCTGTACATGAGAATGTGCTTCTTACAATAAACATAAGAATTCTAAAATCAACCTCCTTGTAAGTATACAGGTCTAAACAAACACACTCTTACATCAGTCCCATTTCCTCCTATATCTATATATGAGAATGATTTTCATTATCTAGATCACATGTATTTGCCAAAGGAATTATAAAGAAATGACTGATTAGTTATTACCAGCTAGCACATGCACACAATTTATAGTACCAAGGCAGATCACAATTTATAGTACCAAGGCACATGAACACGCACATGCGCACACTCTTACGACCAAGAAGAAGAAACCCTCAAACAAATCAAAAAAGAAAATAAGAAGCGAGCGAGGGGCAGAATCACCAAAATTATAGTACAATTTATATACAGAGGACCCTAACATAAGCATCCAAGCACACAATTTCAGAAGATGTGTTAAAAAAATGTGCCCAATCTAACAACTGTATAGTACACTCTATTCTTCCTAGCTTGGATGCACTTCTCCTTTTATATCTAGTTGTAGTTGACCACAAGAGCAAGATTGTTACCTTAGATACGTTGATGCAACTCGGCCATTTCGCTCCGAAGAAACGCAGCAACACTATCTTCATCTTCGGCAGCAGAATTCAGAAAAATCTCATGATTCTCAACACTTTTGAACACTTTGTAGGCAGCAGCTCTTTCATCGCGGCGGATGATTTCCATCTTGTGCAAAACAGCAATGCACTTGCTGATGGAGAACTCTTGGGCATTTTTTGACCCTGCCAACAAAACAGACTCCTCCCCCGCTTGCTTCCATTTGATCTCCACATATTGTGCCATCACCTCCACCATTGGGTCATCACGCTTCGTCTTCTTGGGCTCCTTCACTGGCTTCTTATTTGAACCACCGGGCACCTGTTTGGGCAGCATCTCTTGGACCATCACTTGGGGAAGCATCTCTTGAACCACCACTTGGGGCAGCATCTCTTGAACCATCACTTGGGGCAACATCTCTTGGATCATCATACATGTGTAAATCATCACCATATTGATTCAGGTCAAAAGAGAAGGCAATCTGCTCTCTTTCAACTTTGGGATCACCAGCACTCACTTGTGTAACCTCAGTTGATGTGAAATTGAAGTTACCTTCTGCTATATGTCCTGCACAAACACCCAAGTTATCATTAAAGGCCACATAGCAATGAAAATTCATTATAAAGGTCAATAAAAAGAGAGGAAATGAAAATCCATTCAACTCAGTAACTCACCATCATACAGATCACCAAGCTTATTGTAGAGGGGAAAAGGCTTATTCTGGAACTTAGCTATTTCTGGCAACGTTTGTATATATAAAAGAAATGATTTATCAAACTTAGATTGCTCAAAAACAAGATTGATTACAAAAGAATGGAATACAAGTCATCAAGTTTTGCAAAGACAAAATGCACTACACTAGAACTTACAGTCATCAAGTTTTGCCAAAGATGCACGTCAGCATCTATCATGTGTGTATGATAGTTCCAGTTGACACCACTCTGTTTGCGGGCATCTTTAATAAGTCTGTATTGAGCTTTCAAGTCTTTCTGCTTTTCCTGAATCTGTATCTTTGTAAAATTAGTGTGGCCATATCTTTCATGAAATAAATCTGCCATCCTATTCCACGCTTCAGTTGACCAACCATTCTGTCCCCTATGGTACGGAGTGTTGTGCTCCTGAAGTATCTCCACCAAACCCTTTTCCAAAGCTGGGTTCCATTGAGCTCTTGGCTTTTTAACTACACCAACACAAATTTACATTGTTCAAAATTAATGCTCACCAAAACAAATAGTGATAAACTATCATGAGCTAGCTAATATTCAAGATGAGAAATATTAATGCAACATGTATTGGCACCCAGAAGGTCATGGTGAGCTATCTCTCTGCTATAGACTTGTTTCTGACATTCATCCGGGGCTTAGGGAATAATAGTCCTATTCCTAATAAAATTTCTGTAACAAAAAATCATTACAGAAAAATTTAGAATGGCATATGTCAAATATGTTACTATGCATTAACATGCCTAGGTATGCTTTTAGGGCTGCATTTGGTATATATCTCAAGACAACCAGAAAGAATATCGTATAAAAATGCTTATGTTAGGATAATACAGATTTACAAGAAAAGATAAACAAAGTGCATGAATAGGTACTTCTAGACAGTCAATAAATAAGGTGAAAAGGAGGAATCAATATTTTTCAAAAGGAAAAAACCAGCTATGAAGACGACTGTCAAATATCATATCAATTAACACTACATTGCTACTTGTTACAGTAGACCAAATACCTCTTGGAGGTGTCTTTTTAATTTTGGGTGATGGTTTCTTCGCACCATGTGAAGCTTTTTTCCCACTTGCTTTCATGAGATGATACTTTGGGGACCCCTTTGGATACATATCTGCATTTAACACACACTACATCATTAGATGATGAAGACAAGAGAAGTTAATTAATTAATATATGTATATATAAGATTAAAGCACAGACCATCATGTTGGCTATTCAGGATGGTATGCTTCCCACATTTGCATTGCGATTTCATCCCTTAGAGTGTTCCCTAAGTCGTTGTTCTCATAGTTATTCTCGTCGCCATTCAGGAGATCAACAAAAACATTTGGCGCTATGTTATCGGGCTAGTTGTCAAGCCAAGTCTCGTCACCCTTCTCCATTTTGATGATATTGTGAAGAACCACGGCAGCTGCGGGAAGTTTCATTTGGTTCTCGATTGAATGCAGTGTGCCAACATGAAGAATTGGGAAGCACTTTTTAAGAATTCCTAGGGACCTCTCCACATGGTTTCGTAGAACGGCATGCCGATGATTGAACAATTCCCTGTGGTTTTGTGGCCGGGGATGTCCATGACCAAATTCCTTCAAATGATATTGGACACCCCAATAAGGTATGAGAAATGACTGAGTGTTTGCATAACCCCCATCAACTAGGTAAAACTTTCCCTCGGGTACTTTAAATCCCTTGCTCATTGCAGAATGAAGAACCCTCGCATCCGTAGCTGAACCCTCACAACCACATGATATGGAAGTGAATCTTAGATCGAAGTCACATGCAACCATAATATTATGAGTCAAGGTACCCTTCCTATTCCGAAATGGAGCAGCAATCCCAGGTGTTGCGGTTATAGGAACATGTGACCCATCAATGGCTCCTAAACAGTTCTGGAAGCAAAGATTGCAGGTCAATAAAGAACTATAAGTTAGATAATAAGAGGAATTGTGGAAGCGTTAAAAATGGAAACCTGGAAGTAAGGATAGAATCTTGTGTCAATGGAGATTTTTGGATGTGGCTCATCAATGTTTGGAGGCTTCAGAAATCGACTAGCTAAGACGGGGATGATGTTGAAGAACTCATTGATGTACTCATGAAATGTTTGTCCGCTATGCTGAAATTCTAGCTGGAGATCTTCATAAGACGCGTTGTGAGACACCATGTATAGGAAAAGGCTAACTTATCCTCCACCTTAATTCTTGTATCGGATATCAGATTTTCTCTTCTAAGATAAGATGCCAAAGCCCGAAAGATATGTGGCTCCGTCCTATAAGCTACGAGGCAATTCTTAACATGCCCTCCAAGGATATCGTCAACACGCTTCTTGCCATAAAGGAAAGAGCTATGTCGCTGCTTTCTCTCGACTGGTCCTCTATTACGCATTATATGCAATACAGGCAGAATAAAGGACATCATATCATCATCATCCTCACTTCTCATCTTCCTAATTCGATCGATAATCTCGGAGTTCATCTTGGCACTAAAACTCGAGTAAACAAGCAACAAATAAGAACTACATTTCTTGATTTACTTGACTTGAAGCAAATTATTAATAAGACATACACACATAGTAAGACTACAAGAGCCATCAAGTAGGATATAGTACTTCGGTTAAGACTTTCGAAACAAGGTCTGGATTTCATATCATGAGGACAGAATGATAAGACTACAAGGGCTATAGTACTTTGATTAAGACTTAAGAAACAAGGTCTAGAGGCCAAAAAGCTTGTGTAAATTACCGAACTTAGGCATGACAATTGGATCCCAAGATGGAGGCAACTCGTCCACCCCAACAAGAACCCAGGCTGCTGGTTGTCAAAATAAGAACATATCAGAACCTCCCAATCAGTAATTAAAAATGAAACAGGGAAACTCAGGTATATTCCAATCAGGTTACATCATATCATATCTAGAGTAAGTGGAGATAGATGATATGCCCATAGAATACAAATAGGTGAATGGACCAAGAATATGTATGTTGTAATCCAAGCAACTCAGCGCATCTCCAACAACTCCACTTTTCCCCAATAAATTCCTGGCTGTGGAGGAGTTGGGCCAAAAAAATCAGCTCCAACAACTCCCCTTTCCCCAGTAAATTTATTCATAGGATGAAATTGGTGCCTTATTACTTTCAAGAACAATTTACTTACACGAAACTAGAATTTATTAATCAGATTCAGTGGGTAACACTTAATTTGGTCAAAAATGCAAATGAACAAATGAGAGCTTGCGGGCAAGAGCTCGAGATTTCAGTCTTGCTGAACTAGAGTTCAACTCATGCTCTTCATATACGAGAAATTTGGACCACGAAATTCCAAATCATAGTTATGTATTTAACCCCCTGTTTGCAATGCGCCAAACATGGTACTGTCAAATGCTACGGATGGATGTCATTATGTCAAGATACCAGCTGAAGACATATATTCAGATACTCTATTCAGATTGTATGGATCCATGATCCATGATACAATGCGCCAAACAGTCAGATTGTATAGACCAAACATCCATCGTTCATCTAGGAATAGGAAGGAATCCCTATCTGGTTCCAAGTATTTCAATAGACTTCCTATTCCTTCCTCTATTGACCAGTGGCAAGCTACTGCTAACAAACCAGATCCATTTACCCCTTCCTCTGCTTCGGGAGAAACAGAGGACAGAGTCACAGAGAAATGCATACTCCCTTACTGTTTGTTTGTTTATTTACCCTCTTCGAAACACATGCCAAACTGCAATACAAGCAGTTCAATCTGTACAAATAGGTGACTCCACTTACACCTGAAACTAGCTATGTAGACATGGACGGCTAGGGTTAGGGTAGAAGACGACGGCGTTCTTGGCAAGCTAGCTGGGTAGGGTTAGGGTACATGTGGAGCTGGGGGTAGGAGACGTTGTTCTTGGCGTGCTTGCCGGTGAGGATGAGGCGGACGGAGGGCGTGCCATGGAGAGGAGGGGAGGGGAGGGGAGGGGGTGCAGTTACTAACCACCGGGGAGAAGTCCAGTATGCCGGAGGAGATCGCCGGCGTCGAGGCGTCGGGCGGCGCGGCGTCTTGGGGAGGAGTCAACGGCGGCGTCCTGAAAGAGGAGTTGGGCGGCGGTGTCTTGATGAGTCGGGCGGACAAATCCTCGAGGGTTCTGAACCGCGTGGGAGGAAGTGGATGGACGGGGAATCGAGGGGATTGGGCCCATGTAACCTCGCCTACCAAACGGGCTGACGAAGTTTTGCGAGGATTCTGGGCCTCACGGGGTTAATCCTTTGAAAACCCCTCCGACCCACGTCTACCGAATGAGGCCTGAAGAGGAAAGGGTGATGCAGCAAAGTAGCGTAAGTATTTCCCTCAGTTTTTGAGAACCAAGGTATCAATCTAGTAGGAGACAACACAAAAGTCACCTAGTACCTGCACAAACAATCAAGAACCTTGCAACCAACATGATAAAGGGGTTGTCAATCCCTTCACGGCCACTCGCAAAAGTGAGATCTGATAAAGATAGTAAAGTAAATATTTTTGGTATTTTTGTTGTATAGATTGGAAAGTAAAGATTGCAAAATAGTAAACGAGATGCGATGTAAATAAAAGAGATGCAATATAATAAGAAAGAGACCCGGGGCATAGGTTTCACTAGTGGCTTCTCTCAAGATAGCATGTATTATGGTGGGTGAACAAATTACTGTCGAGGAATTGATAGAAAAGTGCATAGTTATGAGAATATCTAGGCAATGATCATGAATATAGGCATCACGTCCATGTCAAGTAGATTGAAACGATTCAGCATCTACTATTACTCCACACACCGACCCCTATCCAGCATGCATCTAGAGTATTAAGTTCATAAGAATAAAGTAACGCATTAAGCAAGATGACATGATGTAGAGGGATAAACTCAAGCAATATGATATAAACCCCATCTTTTTATCCTCGATGGCAACAATACAATATGTGCCTTGCTGCCCCTACTGTCACTGGGAAAGGACACCGCAAGATTGAACCCAAAGCTAAGCATTTCTCCTATTGCAAGAAAGATCAATCTAGTAGGCCAAACTAAACCGATAATTCGAAGAGACTTGCAAAGATATCAAATCATGCATATAAGAATTCAGAGAAGAACCAAATAATATTCATAGATAATCTTGTTCATAAACCCACAATTCATGAGATCTCGGCAAACACACCGCAAAAGAGTATTACATCGAATAGATCTCCAAGAACATCGAGGAGAACTTTGTATTGAGAATCAAAGAGAGAGAAGAAGCCATCTAGCTAATAACCATGGACCCGAAGGTCTGTGGTAAACTACTCATGCTTCATCGGAGAGGCTATGATGTTGATGTAGAAGCCCTCCGTGATCGATTCCCCCTCTGGCAAATCGCCGGAAAAGGCCCCAAGAAGGGATCTCACTGGTACAGAAGGTTGCGGAGGTGGAAAAGTGGTTTCGTGGCTCTCTGCGATCGATCTTCGTGTAAGAGTATATATAGGCGGAAGAAGTACATCGGTGGAGATATGTGGGGCCCACGAGGGTGGGGGCGCGCCTACCCACTGGGTGCGCCCTCCTGCCTCGTGGCTGACTCACGGAGTTCCAGACTTCAACTCCAAGTCTTCGGGTTTGCTTTTGGTCCAAGAAAGATCATCGCGAAGGTTTCATTCCGTTTGGATTCCGTTTGGTATTCCTTTTCTGCGAAACTCTAAAATAGGCAAAAAAACAGAAATTGGCACTGGGCCTCCGGTTAATAGGTTAGTCCCAAAAATAATATAAAAGAGCATATTAAAGCCCATTAAACATCCAAAATAGATAATATAATAGCATGGAACAATAAAAAATTATAGATACGTTGGAGACATATCAAGCATCCCCAAGCTTAATTCCTGCTCGTCCTCGAGTAGGTGAATGCTAAAAACAGAATATTTGATGTGGAATGCTACCTAAAATAATTATAATGTGATTTTCTTTATTGTGGCATGAATGTTCAGATCTGAAAGATTCAAAATAAAAGTTTTATATTGACATAAAAATAATAATACTTCAAGCATACTAATAAAGTAATCATGCCTTCTCAAAATAACATGGCCAAAGAAAGCTATACCCACAAAATCATATAGTCTGGCTATGCTCTATCTTCATCACACAAAATATTTAAATCATGCACAACCCCGATGACAAGCCAAGCAATTGTTTTGTACTTTTGATCTTCTCAAACTTTTTCAATCTTCATGCAATACATGAGTGTGATCCATGGACATAGCACTATAAGTGGAATAGAATGGTGGTTGTGGATAAGACAAAAAGGAGAAGATAGTCTCACATCAACTAGGCATATCAACGGGCTATGGAGATGCCCATCAATAGATATCAATGTGAGTGAGTAGGGATTGCCATGCAACGGATGCACTAGAGCTATAAGTGTATGAAAGCTCAAAAAGAAACTAAGTGGGTGTGTATCCTACTCGCTTGCTCACGAAGTCCTAGGGCATTTTGAGGAAGCCCACCATTGGAATATACAAGCCAAGTTCTATAATGAAAAATTCCCACTAGTATATGAAAGTGACAAAATAGGAGACTCGCTGTCATGAAGATCATGGTGCTACTTTGAAGCACAAGTGTGGAAAAAGGATAGTAGCATTGCCCCTTCTCTCTTTTTCTCTCGTTTTATTATTTGGGCCTTTTCTCTTTTTTATGGCCTTTTTTTTTCGTCCGGAGTCTCATCCTGACTTGTGGGGGAATCATAGTCTCCATCATCCTTTCCTCACATGGGACAATGCTCTAATAATGATGATCATCACACTTTTATTTACTTGCAACTCAAGAGTTACACCTCGATACTTAGAACAAAATTTGACTCTATGTGAATGCCTCCGGTGGTGTACCGGGATGTTCAATGAATCAAGAGTGACATGTATGAAAAATTATGTACGGTGGCTTTGCCACAAATACGATGTCAACCACATGATCATGCAAAGCAATATGACAATGATGGAGCATGTCATAATAAACGGAACGGTGAAAAGTTGCATGGCAATATATCTCGGAATGGCTATGGAAATGTCATAATAGGTAGGTATGGTGGCTGTTTTGAGGAAGGTAAATGGTGGGTTTATGGTACCGGCGAAAGTTGCGCGGTACTAGAGAGGCTAGCAATGGTGGAAGGGTGAGAGTGCGTATAATCCATGGACTCAACATTAGTCATAAAGAACTCACATACTTATTGCAAAAATATATTAGTTATCGAAACAAAGTATTATACGCATGCTCCTAGGGGGATAGATTGGTAGGAAAATACCATCGCTCGTCCCCGACCGCCACTCATAAGGAAGACAATCAAAAAATAAATCATGCTCCGACTTCATCACATAACGGTTCACCATACGTGCATGATACGGGAATCACAAACTTTAACACAAGTATCTCTCAAATTCACAACTACTCAACTAGCATGACTCTAATATCACCATATTCATATCTCAAAACAATCATAAGGAATCAAACTTCTCATAGTATTCAATGCACTTTATATGAAAGTTTTTATTATACCCATCCTGGATGCCCATCATATTAAGACTAATTTTATAGCCAAAGCAAAAATACCATGCTGTTCTAAAGGATTCTCGAAATAATACAAGTAAAGCATGAGAGATCAATAATTTCTATAAAATAGAATCACCACCGTGCTCTAAAAAGATATAAGTGAAGCACTAGAGCAAAATTATTTAGCTCAAAAGATATAAGTGAAGCACATAGAGTATTCTAATAAATTCCGATTCATGCGTGTCTCTCCCAAAAGGTGTGTACAGCAAGGATGATTTTGGTAAACTAAAAAGCAAAGACTCAAATTATACAAGAGGCTCCAAGAAAAACACATATCATGTGGTGCATAAAAATATAGCCTCAAGTAAAGTTACCAATAGACGAAGTCGAAAGAGGGGATGCCTTCCGGGGCATCCCCAAGCTTAGGATTTTGGTTGTCCTTGAATTTTACCTTGGGGTGCCTTGGGCATCCCCAAGATTAGGCTCTTGCCACTCCTTATTCCAAAATCCATCAAATCTTTACCGAAAAACTTGAAAAACTTCACAACACAAAACTTCAACAGAAAAATCTAATGACCTCCGTTAGTATAAGAAAATAAACCACCACTTTAAGGTACTGTAATGAACTCATTGTTTATTTATATTGGTGTTAAACCTACTATATTCCAACTTCTCTATGGTTCATACCCCCCGATAATAGCCATAGATGCATCAAAATAAGCAAACAACACGCGAAAAACAGAATATGTTAAAAATGGAACCGTCTGTAGCAATCTATAGGTTTCGAATACTTCTGTAACTCCAAAAATTCTGAAAAATTAGGGCGACCAGTAAAATTTGTATATTGATCTACTGCAGTTGGAATTGGTATTTTATTGCTCTCTGGTAAAAAAATGAAAATTATTTTCATGAGCGCATACTTTCTATTTTTATCAGCAAGATCAAACAACAATCACCCAAGAAGATCCTAAAGGCTTTACTTGGCACAAACACTAATTAAAACATAAAAAAACACAATCATAACAGAGGCTAGATGAATTATTTATTAATAAATAGGAACAAAAAGCAAAGAACAAAAATAAAATTGGGTTTCCTCCCAACAAGCGCTATCGTTTAACGCCCCAAGCTAGGCATAAAAACAGGAATAGATCTAGCTATTGTCATCTTTGGTATGCAATCCATAAGTGGCTCTCATAATAGATTCATAAGGAAATTTAATTTTCTTCCTAGGAAAGTGTTCCATGGCTTTCCTTAACGGAAATTGGAATATAATATTTCCTTCTTTCATGTCAATAATTGCACCAATCATTCTAATGAAAGGTCTACCAAGAATAATAGGACATGTAGGATTGCAATCTATATCAAGAACAATGAAATCTACGGGAAACTAATTCCTATTTGCAACAATAAGAACATCATTAATCCTTCCCATAGGTTTCTTAATGGTGGAACCGCAAGATGCAAATTTAAAGAACAATCATCAAATTCACGAAAACTTAGCACATCACACAAAGTTTTTGGAATCGTGGAAACACTAGCACCCAAATCACACAAAGCGTAGCATTCATAATCTTTAATTTTAATTTTAATAGTAGGTTCCCACTCATCATAAAGTTTCCTAGGGATAGAAACTTTTAGTTCAAGCTTTTCTTCATAGGATTGCATTAAAGCATCAACGATATGTTTAGTAAAAGCTTTATTTTGATTATAAGCATGAGGAGAATTTAACACGAATTGCAACAAAGAAATAAAATCTATCAAAGAGCAATTATCATAATTAAATTCCTTGAAATCCAAAATAGTGGGTTCATTGCTATGTAAAGTTTTGAGCTCTTCAATCCCACTTTTATTAATTTTTGCATCAAGTCTAAAAACTACGAATCATTGGGACGCCTTTTAACTAAAGTTGACGCATCTCTAGTCCCATACTTATCAAGATTCATATTGGAAAACAAAGATTTAATAGGAGTCACATCAATCACTTTTAGATCTTCATCGTTATTATCATGAAAATCTTCCGGTTTAGCGGTCATCTTATTAACTAAGTGATAACCCACAAGTATAGGGGATCGCAACAATTTTCGATAAGTAAGAGTGTCGAACCCAACGAGGAGCTAAAGGTAGAACAAATATTCCCTCAAGTTCTATCGACCACCGATACAACTCTACGCACGCTTGACGTTCGCTTTACCTAGAACAAGTACGAAACTAGAAGTACTTTGTAGGTGTTGTTGGATAGGTTTGCAAGATAATAAAGAGTACGTAAATAAAAAGTAGTGGCTGTTTAGATAAAGAAACAATAAAGTAAATATAGCGAGTGTGGAAAAGTGGTGGTAGGAGTTGCGAAATTGCCCCTAGGCAATTGACTACTTTACTAGACCGATAGCAAGTATTATGTGGGAGAGGCCACTGCTAGCATGTCATCCCTGACTTGGAATTCTATGCACTTATGATTGGAACTATTAGCAAGCATCCGCAACTACTAATGTTCATTAAGGTAAAACCCAACCATAGTATTAAGATATATTGGTCCCCCTTCCATCCCGTATGCATCAATTTCTATGCTAGGTTGAAGCTTCTGTCACTCTTGCCCTCCAATACATAGTCCTATCAACATACAACTAACCCTAGGGTGTGATCCACGCGCGCAATCATATGATGGGCACCAAAGGACAGCAACATAACCATAAGCAAATTAAATCAATCATAGCAATTCATCAACCACCGATAGGACAACGAAAATCTACTCAGACATCATAGGATGGCAACACATCATTGGATAATAATATGAAGCATAAAGCACCATGTTCAAGTAGAGGGTACAGCGGGTTGCGGGAGAGTGGACCGCTGTAGATAGAGGGGGGAAGGTGATGGAGATGTTGGTGAAGATGGCGGAGGTGTTGGTGTAGATCGCGGTGATGATGATGATGGCCACGGCAGCGTTCCGGCGCCACCGGAAGAGAAGGGGAGAGGGGGGACTTCTTCTTCTTCTTCCTTGACCTCCTCCCTAGATGGGAGAAGGGTTTCCCCTCTGGTCCTTGGCCCCCATGGCATGGGAGGGGCGAGAGCCCCTCCGAGATTGGATCTGTCTCTCTGTCTCTCTCTGTTTTTGCGTTCTCAGATTCTTCCCTTTCACCGTTTCTTATATTCCCGGAGATGTTGGAGGTGTTGGTGTAGATCGCGGTGATGATGATGATGGCCACGGCAGCGTTCCGGCGCCACCGGAAGAGAAGGGGAGAGGGGGGCCTTCGTCTTCTTCTTCCTTGACCTCCTCCCTAGAAGGGAGAAGGGTTTCCCCTCTGGTCCTTGGCCTCCATGGCATGGGAGGGGCGAGAGCCCCTCCAAGATTGGATCTGTCTCTCTGTCTCTCTCTGTTTCTGCGTTCTCAGATTCTTCCCTTTCACCGTTTCTTATATCCCCGGAGATCCGTAACTCCGATTGGGATGAAATTTTGACACGATCTCTATCCGGATATTAGCTTTCTTGCAGCGAAAGAAGGGCATCAACCGCCTTACGGGTGGCCCACGAGGGTCAGGGGCGCGCCCAGGGGGGCAGGCGCGCCCCCTGCCTCATGGCCACCTCGGGCACCGTCTCGCGTGGATTTTTCTTCCCAAAAATCATATATATTCCAAAAAAATCTCTGTTAGTTTTTATCCCGTTTGAACTCCATTTGATATGGATATTCTGCGAAACAAAAAACATGCAACAAACAGGAACTAGCACTGGGCACTGGATCAATATGTTAGTCCCAAAAATAGTATAAAAAGTTGCCAAAAGTATATGGAAGTTGTAGAATATTGGCATGGAACAATCAAAAATTATAGATACGACGGAGACGTATCACTAAGGTGGCTTGCTTATCCAAAATTTGGCCCACTAAATTTTCAAGATGAGCAAACTGAGATTTCAGGCCATAAAATTCCTTAGACATGTCATCGAGCTCTTTATTCATGTATTCCATAAAACTCTTTTGTTCTTTAAATTCATTTATGAAGAAATTGTTATGCTCAAATTGCAAAGACATGAAACTTCTAACATTGTTTTCAATTTCTTCCAACCTTCTAAGGTGAGGATCAACGCCTTTTGGCAGAGCCATCAAAGCAAACAGGCACAATAGAAGCAAGTAGAAAGAGACGAACAGAAAAGGGGCGAAGAAAAGGTAAAGGTTTTCGAAAAATTGTTTTAGAAGTGGGGGAGAGGAAAACGAGAGGTGAATGGCAAATAATGTAATGCGAGGGAGAAGACTTTATGATGTGTACTTGGTATGTCTTGACTTGGCGTAGATCTCCCTGGCAACAGCGCCAGAAATCCTTCTTGCAACCTCTTGAGCATGCGTTAGTTTTCCCTTGAAGAGGAAAGGGTGATGCAGCAAAGTAGCGTAAGTATTTCCCTCAGTTTTGAGAACCAAGGTATCAATCCAGTAGGAGACAACGCACAAGTCACCTAGTACCTGCACAAACAATCAAGAACCTTGCAACCAACACGATAAAGGGGTTGTCAATCCCTTCATGGTCACTCGCAAAAGTGAGATCTGATAAAGATAGTAAATTAAATATTTTTGGTGTTTTTGTTGTATAGATTGGAAAGTAAAGATTGCAAAATAGTAAATGAGATGCGACGTAAATAAAAGAGATGCAATATAATAGGAAAGAGACCCGGGGGCCATAGGTTTCACTAGTGGCTTCTCTCAAGATAGCATGTATTACGGTGGGTGAACAAATTACTGTCGAGCAATTGATAGAAAAGTGCATAGTTATGAGAATATCTAGGCAATGATCATGAATATATGAATCACGTCCGTGACAAGTAGATCGAACCGATTCTGCATCTACTACTATTACTCCACACATCGACCGCTATCCAGCATGCATCTAGAGTATTAAGTTCATAAGAACAGAGTAACACATTAAGCAAGATGACATGATGTAGAGGGATAAACTCAAGCAATATGATATAAACCCCATCTTTTTATCCTCAATGGCAACAATACAATACGTGCCTTGCTGCCCCTACTGTCATTGGGAAAGGACACTGCAAGATTCAACCCAAAGCCAACCACTTCTCCCATTGCAAGAAAGATCAATCTAGTAGGCCAAACTAAACTGATAATTCAAAGAGACTTGCAAAGATATCAAATAATGCATATATGAATTCAGAGAAGAACCAAATAATATTCATAGATAATCTTGTTCATTAACCCACAATTCATTGGACCTCGGCAAACACACTGCAAAAGAGTATTACATCGAATAGATCTCCAAGAACATCGAGGAGAACTTTGTATTGAGAATCAAAGAAAGAGAAGAAGCCATCTAACTAATAACTATGGACCCGAAGGTCTATGGTAAACTACTCACGCTTCATCGGAGAGGCTATGGTGTTGATGTAGAAGCCCTCCATGATCGATTCCCCCTCCGGCAGATCACCGGAAAAGGCCCCAAGATGGGATCTAACGAGTACAGAAGGTTGCGGCGGTGGAAAAGTGGTTTCGTGGCTCTCTGCGATCGATCTAGGGTATAAGAATATTTATATGTGGAAGAAGTACGTCGGTGGTGCTACGTGGGGCCCACGAGGGTGGGGCGTGCCTACCCCCTGGCGCGCCCTCCTGCCTCATGGCTTCCTCACAGAGTTCCAGACTTCAACTCCAAGTCTTCTGGTTTGCTTTCGGTCCAAGAAAGGTCATCACAAAGGTTTCATTCCGTTTGGTATTCCTTTTCTGCGAAACTCTAAAATAGGCAACAAAAAATAGAAACTAGCACTGGGCCTTCGGTTAATAGGTTAGTCCCAAAAATAATATAAAAGAGCATATTGAAGCCCATTAAACATCCAAAACATAATATAATAGCATGGAATAATCAGAAAATATAGATATGTTGGAGACGTATCACTAACCTATTGACCTAGTGCCCAGTGCCAGTTGCTGTTTTTATGCTTGTTTTTTACATCGTAGGAAATCAATATCAAACGGAGTACAAACACCGCGAAATTTTTTGTGGATTTTTTATGGACCAGAAGACCACCAGTGCGCCAGAGCAGCACCTGGGGGGTGCCCCGAGGGGGGCACAACCCACCAGGGCACACCTGGGGGCCCAGGCGCGCCCAGGTGGGTTGTGCCCACCTTGGTGGCCTCCTGCACCCCCTCTTCGCCCTATAAATTGCCAAATATTCCAAAACCCTTAGGGGTAACCCTAGCTCAGAAGTTCCGCCGCCGCAAGGCTCTGTAGCCACAAGAAACCAATCTAGACCCCGTTCCGGCACTCCGTCGGAGGGGGGAATCATCACCGATGGCCATCTTCATCATCCCGACAGCCACATGATGAGGAGGGAGTAGTCCACCCTCGGGGCTGAGGGTTTGTACCAGTATCTATGTGTTTAATCTCTCTCTCTCTCTTGTGTTCATGAGATGTCACGATCTTGATGTATCGCGAGCTTTGTTAATATAGTCGGATCATATTGTGTTTTCCCCTCTCTATCTTGTTGTGATGAATTGAGTTTTCCCTTTGAGATTTCGTTTTATCGGATTGAATACTTTTATGGATTTGAGAGCACTTGATATATGTCTTTCATATGAATACCCGTGGTGACAATGGGGTATCATATTGATTCACTTGATATGTGTTTTGGCATTCAACTCGTGGATTCTTGCGGTGACATTGGGGTAATCTATGCATTAGGGTGATGCACGTTCTTGTCTTTTGTTTCTCCGGTAGAAATCTTGGGGCACTCTTTGAGGTTCTTTGTGTTGTATTGAGTATTATGAATCTGAAATTATTTGGTGTTATTTTAGTACGAACTCTTGGATAGATCGATCGAAAAGAATAGCTTCGAGGTGGTTTTAGTACCCTACAAACGATTTCCTCTTATGTTCTCCGCTAGATAGGAACTTTGGAGTGATTCTTCGTTGCACGTTGAGAGATGGTTATATGATCCAATTATATTAGCATTGTTGAGAGATTGCACTAGTGAAAGTACGGACCCTAGGCCTCATTTTCTAGCATTGCAACACCGTATTTTGTGCCCATTTACTATTTGCTACCTTGCTGTTTTTATTTATTCAGATTATAAAAATATATTTCTACCATCCGTACTACACTTTTATCAACATCTCTTCGCCGAACTAGTGCACCTATACAATTTGCCATTGTATTAGGTGTGTTGGGGACACAAGAGATTTCTTGTATTTGGTTGCAGGGTTGTTTGAGAGAGACCATATTCATCCTATGCCTCCCACGGATTGATAAACCTTAGGTCATCCACTTGAGGGAAAATTTCTACTGTCCTAAAAAAATCTGCGCTTGGAGGCCCAACACGAGTCTACAAGAATAAAGTTGCGTAGTAGACATCAGCGCACCCCCCACCCTTGTGGCCACCTGGTGGGTCCCCTCTGGTAGTTTCTTCGCCCAATATTGTTTATATATTCTAAAATAATTCTCCGTAAATTTTCAGGACTTTTGGAGTTGTGCAGAATAGGTCTCTCAGATTTGGTCCTTTTTCTAGTCCAGAATTCCAGCTGCCGGCATTCTCCATCTTCATGTAAACCTTGTAAAACAAGAGATAAAAGGCATAAGTATTGTACCAAAATAGGTAATAACATCCCATAATGCAATAAATATCAATATAAAAGAATGATGCAAATTGGAAGTATCGATCCTCCTCTGGGCAATGGCAGAGGCGATGGAGTCGCTGGATCCTCGACAGCGAGCTCACCGATATGAGTACCGCTACCGCCTCTCATTGCTGAATCTAGAGCCAGAAAGGTCTGTGAACTTGCGTATTGTCGATGTTGTCGATGAGGAATCAGAGGAGGAGGTTTCAGACGATGAGGAGGAGGAGGAAGACAATGCTGACGAGGAGGAGGAGGAAGTAGTTTCTAGGGAGGAGGAAGAGTAAGAAGTTTCTGATGAGGAAGAGGAGGAAGAGGATTCTGACGAGGATCAGGAGGAGGATGCATAAGACATGGTCTATCGTGGGGGGGTATGGAGATCATCGCTCATCCTTCGTCAGCAGACATAGATCTGATGATTGCATTGGATGACGAGGATGATCTGATGGTTGACCAGGAGCTATTCAATGCTGATTCCGAGGAGGATGTACCGCTGCTGAGATTGGAGGCCAAGCTGGGCTACAAGACTGCCCCAATTATGGTGGTGGAGTATGAGCTCAGCCCTCATTTTGAGCAGAATGTTGAACGACCCCACCGGCGCATGGCTCGCCATCTTAATCTTCTCCAACCCCCTTCTAGCAAGTGATGAGGATCCGACATGTGGATGCCCATCGTTATATGAAAACATTTAGTATGTTATTTTAATGTGCTTAATGAATTGGTCTATGCTAGACTTTGGATTTTGTATGTTCAAATGGTTTTTGCATGTGTGCATCATGCAAAACTTAACTAAAGTAGCAACAACATGCAAAACTTACCAAAAATAGCAACATGCAAAACTTACCAAAAAACAGGAACATGCATAACTTACTTAAAAAGGAATCCATGCACAAGGAATTTATGTTATGAAGGTTTTAATTCAAAATTGTGGTATTGCAAGTCCATGATTTTTCCCAGTAACTAGTTCACACAAAAGGGCTCCACGCACAAGGATTTCATTTTTTAGGCTTTTTCATTTTCTTTTATTTTTTTCAAAATGAGGTCAAATTTGCAAGATTGACGAGACCTACCAAACTATTGGGAATTTCAACTTTTGTTGTGTCCAGTGCCTACACCATCAATTCGAAAGGTCAAAATGATTTTTGCCAATTTTCAGGACATACATACATGACACTTGTAGTTCAAATTTGAGCTAGTTCGGATAAATCTGTAGAAATTCAGTAAATGGATGAAATATAGAAATAAACCTTGAAAATTCATGAAACTTGGGCAGTGCACATCCATTGTGGTCTACTTTGCACAAAAAATGGAAAGACCCAACTTTATTACTTTTTTATATATAGCACTTACTTCACAAAAAAGTGATTTCTAGCAAAAAGCAAATGGTCATCTCGGCTTTGGTTATATATTGTTCGGCCAACAAGGTTTTTTTGCCAAAAATGTAGCTCTCTCTGCTCTAGTCATCGCACATACTCCTACCTCCGCCCATTGATAACCCACAAGTAGAGGGGATCGTTTGTGGCCTTCTTTGATAAATAAGATTGTCGAACCCAACGAGGAGCTAAAGGCAGAATAAATATTCCCTCAAGTTCTATCAACCATCGATACAACTCTATGCAGACTTGACATTTGCTTTACCTAAAACAAGTATGAAACTATTTTGCAAGAGTAAAACTATGAGTACTTTGCGAGAATAAAACTAGAAATAAATTGCAAGGTAATAAAAGTGGATAGCTTTTGTCAACAAGAAAGTCATTTGTCCCTAGGCAATCGATAACAAGACCGGTAATCATTCTTGTAATTTTACATGAGGGAGAGGCATGAGCTAACATACTTTCTCTA
Organism: Triticum urartu; assembly: GCF_056163025.1. NCBI lineage: Eukaryota > Viridiplantae > Streptophyta > Magnoliopsida > Poales > Poaceae > Triticum > Triticum urartu. The sequence goes on along the minus strand of NC_141877.1, from coordinate 137,464,365 downwards.
CTTGGATCATATGCACTTATGATTGGACCCCTAGCAAGCATCCGCAACTACTAAAGATCATTAAGATCGTGAACTGAAACCACAGCATTAAGTATCAAGTCCTCTTTACTCCCATACACCATAACCCACTTATTCGCGTTTAGGCTGCTGTCACCCCCGCAACACCGACAATAAGCAAACCATGAACATATCGCAACACCCTACATTGGGGGGGCCCTCCGTTTGCACGACACGGAGGGCACCGTAGAACAGCACCATAATAAAATATACAATCATACCAACCGAGATCATGATTAACCCATAGGACAAAACAGATCTACTCAAACATCATAGGATAACCATAGACCATTGGGAAATAATATATGGAGTTGAGCACCATGTTTAAGTAGAGATTACAGCGGGAAGAGGAGGTGTTACACCGCTGCATAGAGGGGGAGAAAGTTGGTATTGACAGTAGCGAGATTGTTGATGTAGATCGCCGTCACGATCCTAGCTCGGGTGGCACTATGGTGCCACCGAGAGAGAGGGGGAGAGAGCCCCCTCCTTCTTCTTCTTCCTTGGCCTTCCCCCTAGATGGGAGGAGATTTCCCCCTCCGGTCCATGGCCTCCATGGCGGCGGAGGGACGGGAGCCCCTCCGAGATTGGATCTCCCTCTCTGTTCTCTTCTATTTCGCGTTCCCCAGATCTGGCCCTTCACCGTTTCTTAAATTCCTTGAGATCCGTAACTCCGATTGCGCTGAAGTTTTTAGACGATTTTTTCATAATTTATCTTTCTTGCGCCAAAAGAATGGCCCCAATCGACTTTCAAGGAGGGCATAAGACTCCTGGGCATGCCAGGGGGTGCCCATTGCGCCCTGGTGGGTTGTGGTCACTATGGGCCCCCGTTTGTGTTGATTCCAAGTCCCAAAAATCACATATATTCCAAAATAATTCTCCGTAAATTTTTACCGCGTTTGGACTTCGTTTGATATGGATTTTCAGCGAAATAAAAAACATGGAACAAACATGAACTGACACTGGGCATTGGATCAATAGGTTAGTCGAATAAATCATATAAAAAGTTGCAAAAAATATGTGAAAGTTGTATAATATTGGCATGAAACAATCAAAAATTATGGATACGACAGAGATGTATCAGCATCCCCAAGCTTAATTCCTGCTCGTCCTCGAGTAGGTAAATGATAAAAACGATAATTTTTGATGTGGAAATCTACCTAGCATAAACTTGATCATATGTCTAGCCATGGCATGAATATTAAAACATAAGTGATTCAAAGAAATAGTCTACAATTTGACATAAAGACATCAATACCCAGGCATCCCAACAAACAATCATGTCTTTCAAAATATCAACGCCAAAGAAAGCTATCCCTACAAAATCATATAGTCTTTTCATGCTTTGTCTTCTTAACACAAAGTATTTATCATGCACAACCCTGATGACAAGCCAAGCAATTGGTTCATGCTTTTTAACGTGCTTCAGCTTTTTCAACCCTCGCGCAATACATGAGCGCGCCATGGATATAGCACTACACCTGGAATAGAGTATGATGATTGGGGTAAATATAGAGAACACAAAAAAGTAAGAAAGTCTCACATCGACGCGGCTAACCAGCGGGCTATGGAGATGCCCATCAATTGATATCAACGTGAGGAGTAGGGATTTCCATGCAATGAATGCACTAAGAGCTATAAGTGTATGAAAGCTCAATATGAAAACTAAGTGGGTGTGCATCTAATCCTATAATGAAAAATTCCCACTAGTATATGAAAGTGACAACATAGGAGACTCTCCATATGAAAAACATGGTGCCACTTTGAAGCACAAGTGTGGAACTAGCATGCCCCTTCTCTTTTTGTTTTTTATTTTCCTTTTTTTGCTTTTCTTTCTTTTTTCTTTTCTTTTTCCCCTTTTTTTGCTTTTTTCTCTCATTGTCCGGAGTCTCATCTAGACTTGTGGTGGAGTCATAGTCTCCATCATCCTTTCCTCACTGGGGCAATGCTCTAAAAATGAATAATGATGATCATCACACTTCAATTTACTTATAACTCAAAATAAATAAAAATTACAACTCGATACCTATAAAAAGTATGACTCTATATGAATGCCTCTGGCAGTGTACAAGGATGTGCAATAATCTAGCGTAACAACGATATCAAAAAACGGACAAGCCATGGAAATATCATGCTAACTATCTTACGATCATCCAAAGCAATATGACAATGAATGCTCAAGTCATCAAAATGGAAGCGGTGGAAGTTGCATGGCAATATATCTCGGAATGGCTATGGAAAGGCCATAATAGGTAGGTATGGTGGCTGTTTTGAGGAAGATATAATAAGGCTTATGTGTGATAGAGTGTATCATATCACGGGGTTTGGATGCACCTGTGAAGTTTGCACCACATCTCGAGGTGAGAAAGGGCAATGCACGGTACCGTAGAGGCTAGCAAATTGCGGAAAGGTAAGAGTGCGTATAATCCATGGACTCACATTAGTCATAAAGAACTCATATACTTATTGCAAAAGTTTATTAGCCCTCGAAGCAAAGTGCTACTATGCATGCCCCCTAGGGGGATAGATTGGTAGGAAAAGACCATCGCTCGTCCCCGACCGCCACTCATAAGAAAATCAATAATAAATCATGCTCCAACTTCATAGCATAACGAGAGACTATATGTGCATGCTTCGGGAATCACAAACCTTAACACCAATATTCTTAATAACACAACCATTTACTAGTATCTCCCACATATTCCATCTCTATATCGCAAAACTATTGCAAGGAATCAAACATATCATATTCAGTGATCCAAAAGTTTTATGTAGGATTTTATGACTAACCATGCAAATGACCAATTCCTGTTGACTCTCTAAATAGATATAATTGAAGCATGAGAGTTTAATTCTTTCTACAAAAGACTTGCACACGCTCTAATAAATATAAGTGAAGCAAACACTGGTGTGCGTCGGTCCTAAACAAACGGTTTTTAACCCCTTTCTGCGACGGCATTCAGAACCGTCGCCAAGTGAGTGTGGGCAATAGGGGGGTCCTTCCCACACGACCCAGAAACCGTTGGGGATATGCCCTCCTGGCACACATGCTCGGCAAAATGAGGTCGCGTGCGACCGACGAGCACTCAAATACACAAATACGTACAGTAGTGCTCAAAAATACAATTATACAGGCGAAATCATTTCCGGTCATAAGTACATCCCACACAGTCAGCCACCACTCGTTCGTATATACACCCCACACAGTCACTACAAGGAAAACGTTTGTGCAAGGTGGCGTGTCGCAAACAGTTTTGAAGAGAATGTCGTGTGTGATTGTTCATTGATCCAACATGGTTTATTCCTAGAAACTGTGTGTGTTGCCTGAGGTCATCGCCCATGGTGTTTTCTCATTAACCGTTTGCAATAGGAAAACCCAATTAGCAAGCTAATTGGCCAATTAGCGGGCTAATTGCCCAATTAGCGGGTTAATTGCCCTATTATTAATAATCCATTTACTAATCTAATTGACATTCATATTAAGCACATAATATATTCCATTTCCACATTAAGGAAGCAGGATTTCGTAATTGAAATACATCAAAGTACAACATGATCCCCATTACACAACTACACCAGCAGCAAGTTTCACATGCAACATCTAGAATCTTTCGAAATTAGCATCATAGACGGTACATAGAGAGATGCATCTCATCTGGAAAACTGCTGAAGTGGAAGGCGAATATTGAGCCTTCATTCATGTTGAAGGTCTTTGCAACTTTAGGCCAGTGCCTGTGGATGATTGATCGTCCATCCTTCGACCTCTTGAGGAACACTTCAATATTGAACCATGGGTGTTATATGAAAACTTTCCTCGCGCTCCTGACCACAGAGGTGGTTTGAGAGGTAATCATCAATGAAGCCTGAAAACAAGGATGTGCATAAATATCTTCTCTATATTGGAAATGGGGCAAAGGAATACAAAAAGGCAAGGTATAATAGTTAGTACCATCTTGTAAACCTCAGTGCTTCCCATTGTTTCCCTGCAACACATATAAGGTAGTTAGTCATCAGGTTAAGTAAGGGTTCGCATGCTATCAGTAAAATATGTCGATGATAAATAAGCACATTGCAGATTCATCAGATTAATTCAAGCCACATGGAAACCCCATTTATCCAAACCAAGCATGATTAAGAACTAGGAAATATAGCACTTGTATATGTTTCTCATGTATTAAGTGCGGCCAAATTCGATTTATTCCTCACATGGTATACAATAATAGAATGCAGCCACAAAAATTGAACATCGCATTGCAGAATTGAACCAAGCAGTTAACTAAACACCACAACAAATGAACCAAATGTTAACTGAGCACCACATTGCACAATATAACATACTCCTAATAGACGATCAGACAGTTAACCAAACCAGGCATGCTTAACAACTTGGAAATATAGCAACTGTATTTGTTTCTCATGTATTTAGTACGACCAAATTTGATTTATTCCTCACATGGTATACAATAACAGAATGCAGCCACAACAATTGAACATCGAATTGCAGAATTGAACCAAGCAGTTAACTAAACACCACAACAAGTGAACCAAGCCACAACAAATGAACCAAGCAGTTAAGTAAACACCAATTGAACAATATAACATACTCCTAATAGAAGATCAGACAGTTAACAAACCAAGCATGCTTAACAACTTGGAAATATTGCACCCTGAAGAATTGAACATCACATTTGCAGAATTGAACCAAGTGAACACCACATTGCACGACATATAGAACATATACACTATGGCAGAAGATTGCATGGTAAAATTAGATAGCACAATTCACTATAATTTGTTAAGGAAGGGCAGTAGCTAGCAAACTGAACATGGGTCCTTATAGTGAGCTAATAAGACAAGCTACTCCTCATTTTTGGAGATATCAATGACGATTGGCTCCTTGGACATGGAAGAGGGCGAGGCCACCGCATCGTGGGTGCCCTCGTTGTAGTGGTGAGTTGCTTGAGCCGCTCCAGGCACCAACCTGCTGGCTCTCGAGATGAGGTAAGCACGTGCACGCTGAGAAAACACCTCATAGTCTTCATTGAAGGCACCGATGGTGGCCTCAAGAAAACGCCACGAACTGTCGTTTAAAGCAGCCAACCGTGTCGCGGCGTCGGCGCGCGAGCCGTCAACGGTGGCCTCAACAGCGAGGTGCTCCTCCAAGATCTGGGGGTCGACATGAATGGCAGCCATCGCGACCTCATCCGCGCGTGCAGCCGCGATTTGCTTCTCTGCTACCACATGCTCCTTGAGGTCCTGGCTATACTGTGTGCACCATGGCTTAGGCCAGCGCTTATTTGGTGGAGGGGTCGGTGATTTGGGTGGAAGGCGTCGCGCTCGTGCCGGCGGTCGGAGCATGTGGGATGTGGAAGGAGGAGGAGGATGGGGGTCGGGTGTGGATTACCTGCCTGGATAGGCGAGGCCGAGCAGCGTGAAGGAGGGTCGCCGACGAGGAGGCGGTGGCGCTGCAAGCAAGGAGTGAAGGTTTCAACTTGGAAAGGAAGGCGGAAACAGGGGAAATGTGGCTTTTGGTAAGGGGGAGGGGCGGGGAGGTAGATATTTCCGCAGAAGCCGAAAATTTGGAATCGCTTCAGACAAAAAACTGGCGCGCAAAGTGTCATCAGACACGGTCCCTTATTCAGACACGGTCCGAAGATATTTTGTGTTGCATTTCACACTGTTGGTTATAATAAACTGTGTGGGATCTACTTGATTTTTGATCTTGATTTGAATTACATAATGGGGTCACAGCGGCCATGGACAGTGTTTGAATTGCTTGACCTTTTATCTGCAGTGATCATAAAAGAATTGGAATTATTCAGGGTTCGTTTGGACATTTTTATGCATTAAATGAGTTCTCAATGCATTTATGTGCATAATTCAAATTTGAACTACATGCACATGCTCCAGTGTATATAAATTAGTTGAAAAATCAAATCTTTGTCCTTGGGTGCATGCTTAGGTCCCATGCAAGAAATGGGAATGAATTTCAAGCACCATGGCACCGTTTATTGCCGGCAAAACATTAAGATGCCTGGTTTTTAAATTCTAGTAAATCCAAAACTCATCTGAAATTCATGAAACTTGGCATGCTATCATGGAGCAGCATCAACATGTCATGGTACAAATTTTGTCCCATTTGGGGCAGATTTGGGTATATGCTTCTCACAAACCGGAGCTTCTCACAACATGCATGATGGTTTTCGATAGGGAACGTCCCACCTTTGGGGACGAAACAATATCCATTGCCTCTTATTGCTTTCAAGTTTTTTTTCTCGTGTCAAGATAGAACAACAGGAGTGTTGTGTGAATTTTTGTGATTTTTTGGGGTTCGTTTGGACATTTTTATGCATTAAGTGAGTTTTCATTGCATTTATATGCATAATTCAAATTTGAACTACATGCGCATGCTCCAGTGCATATAAATTGGTTGAAAAATCAAATATGTATCCTTGGGTGCATGCTTAGGTCCCATGCAAGAAATGCGGATGAATTTCAAACACCATGGCACCGTTGATTGCCGGCAAAACATTGAGATGCCTGGTTTTTAAATTCTAGTAAATCCAAAACTCGTCTGAAATTCATGAAACTTGGCATGCTATCATGGAGCGGCATCAACATGTCGTGGTACAAATTTTGTCCCATTTGGGGCAGGTTTGGGTATATGCTTCTCACAAACCGGAGATTCTCACAACAAGCATGATGGTTTTCGGTAGGGAACGTCCCACCTTTGGGGACGAAACGATATCCATTGCCTCTTACTGCTTTCAAGTTCTTTTCTCGTGTCAACATAGAACAACAAGAGTGTTGTGTGAATTTTTGTGATTTTTCAGGATTCGTTTGGACATTTTTATGCATTAACTGAGTTTTCAATGCATTTATGTGCATAATTCAAATTTGAACTACATGCGCGTGTTCTAGTGCATATAAATTGGTTGAAAAATCAAATCTATGTCTTTGGGTGCATGCTTAGGTCCCATGCAAGAAATGTGAATGAATTTCAAACACCGGGGCACCGTTGATTATCGGCAAAACATTGAGATGCCTGGTTTTTAAATTCTAGTAAATCCAAAACTCGTCTGAAATTCATGAAACTTGGCATGCTGTCATGCAAGGGCACCAGGGATGTTGTGGTATTTTTTATGTCCATTTTGAGAGAAGGCGCACTTGAATAATGATAGCCAACAAAGGCATTTTGAAAAAAATAGCTGCCACTTTAATATCTCAAATGTTTGTATAATTCAAACCGTGTGTGTTCGGTTAACCATTCACGTGACGCCACGTGTCTTGGTTTTAATGGATATAGGAGGTGTCATGGGGACAGCTGCTTGACTGAACGGGAGGCGTGCGAGCGCAGTCCGGTGCGCAGGCTCACCCGGAAGCGTACAGGCTATTCAACGCAGGATCTGTGCATCTCTTCAACGCAAATGGTTCAGATTACGGTATGCAAATTAAAGCCAGACTTCGGCGCTAAGCCAAGAGACGCTGCGATTTGTCAAAATATGCAGCTAAAAATCAATATCACTATCTATTTTTTGCAACTAAAATTCAGTAATTAAGCATAGATTTCATTCATACTAGAGATTAAGCAGTCGTTCTCACCGGGAAGCGAGACAGCCTTAGACCGCCGCCCGCCTCGCTCCCACTGGTCTATATTAATGGCGCCGCCGAGCGGCCGCACCCCTCCATCCTCGCCACACACACAATTCCTCTCTCTTCGCCCGCATCCTCGACGCCGCTCTGAGTCCTCAAAGCCGTCGGTGTATGAGGATGCCGCCGAAGCGCCCCATCGGAGGGAGTGGCGACGCCGGGGCTTCTGAAGCACCGGAGCACGACATGAATATGGAGACAGAGGTTCCCATCCCTGCCGACGAGGTGGAGAAGGAGGCTGCCAACAAGCGGAGACGGGTCGAGAAAGAACCGCAAGCGACTCCAGCAGGCCTAGACTTCATCAACAACCTCCCCGATGATATGTTGATAGTCATCATATCCCTCCTGCCAATTCGAAATCGGGCGAGGACAGCCGCCGTTTCCCGGCGGTGGCGCACCCTATGGCTCCGCACCCCTATCGACCTCCTCCACGCCCACAAGCTCTGCCATGGCTATCGCCAAAGCTTGGATGCGTTCTCCCAGATCCTCGGCAGTCACCATGGCCCAATCAAAGGCCTTATCGTGGGCAAGTTCTGTTCCAATGGCAAGGAGCGAGCCAAGCTTGACGAGCGGTTCCGATCCCGCGCCATAGATCAGCTCGAGAAGCTAAGTTATAATGATGGGCATATGAGCTTGCTGCCAACGTCCGCGCTCCGCTTCGCGCCCACGCTGTGCCTCGCCAAGTTCATGAACTGCCATCCCCCTTAATGACGCGCCTGCTCTTTTTCTACCACGACTGAAGCACCTCGAGCTCGTCGCCATTCGCATCCCAAAGGATGACATGGAGCGCCTGCTCCGCGGCTATACTGCACTCGAGTTCCTTCGTCTTCAGGTGATGAATTGGTCGAGTACCTTGCACATCACCTCCAAGACTCTTCTCACTATTTATGTGTGTTGCTGGTGCTGCAACGAGAGATCACAAAAGCTGGACCATAATATGGTCATCTAGGACACACCTTCACTTGAGAGATTACTTGTAGTTGATCAACAAGGTCCAACAAGAATCAATGTCATTTCTGCGCCGAAATTGAAAGTGGTGGGCTACTCGTCTGTCAAATACTACAACTTTCAGGTACAACAGTCGCCTTATATACCTCTCCTTCTTGATATCAATGCTATTTCTATTTTTGAAGATGTATGTTCGTCTATCATCCAGCGAAGCTTCACCCAGACTCTAGGCACAGTGAAGGTCTTGGCACTAGAATCTATCATCCCCAACCTGGACCAAGTTTTCAGTTGCCTGAGACGCTTTCCGTGCTTGAAGAAGCTGTATATCGAGGTGATGTTCCTTTCATGTTAAATGTTAACCATAAGGGAGTTCAATTTTTTGCACCTTTTCCCAAGTTTACAATGACTATGTACTACGATTTCTGAAGGAATTTTGCAGGATTTTAGGACATACACCCCCACCCCATATTGGTTACTTCATTCATATGGTTACATTCGTCCATAAGCATTTCTCCTTTGGATTCATCTATACTAGTTTTCTTAGGGAATTTTTCATCCAATCCAACCTCTTGTGAAGAAGGCTACATGTTTCTAGATTGTAATAAAATTGATGCCCATGTTAATCATGACAGATCGAAGATGGCACGTTGGTGCATTTTACAAATCCTGCAAACCAAATGGGCGTGTAGCAGTGTTCAAAACTGCATGTAGGCACTAACACTTCTCTTCTTTTGCAGTGCATATTAGGCCCGATGGAAGATGTTGATAACGACAATCACATCGAATGCCTGGATCTGCATCTCTAAAATATTACTTTGAACTCCTATCGAGGGACCCCACCGGAGATTACACTCGCCATGTTCTTTCTTGCCAGAGCAAAGGTGCTGAGGGTACTGAGGTTGAACACGCATTTAATTAGGAAAGATCAATGGTATGATTATCAGAGGCGGCTGGTACTGCAGAATGGAAGTGCCTCCAAAAATGTCAAACTTTGTATTGGAAGAGCATATGGCAAAGCAATTAAAAGTTATTGTGTCAAACCCATACATGACTTATCAGCGGCTGATCCCTTTTCAGAAATTACGCAGTTTGCAATGTTTGCATTTGGGCATTGTAATCTTTGAATTTGAACCTTGCAATATTTATGGTATTTGTTATATTGAACCATTTCTTTTCTCTTGTCTCAAGGCAAACAGTTCATCCGGGTGAACCGCATGCCGTACATCGCACAAACCTTGATCTGGCTGACCGTTTCTTTTGTGTTGCCTAATCACAAACAGTTCATCCAAGTGAACTGTATGTTGTACATCGCACACACCTTGATCCGGCTGACCATTTCTTTTGTGTTGCCTAATCACAAACAGTTAATCCGAGTGAACCGTATGTTGTACATCGCACACACCTTCATGAGGCTGCCCGTTTCTTTTGTTCCACCTCATCCGAGTGAATCGATACTTGTTGACGAAAGATGGGTGCCTTCCAGGGCATACCCAAGCTTAAACGCTTGAGTCTCCTTGAATATTTACTTAGGGTGCCTTGGGCATCCCCCAGCTTGAGCTCTGGCCTCTCCTCCTTCTCCTCATATCGAGACCTCCTTGATCTTTGATCGCTCCATCCACACAAAACTCAACAGAAAGCTCGGTAAGATCCGTTAGTATAATAAAGCAAATCACTACTTTAAGTACTGTTGCAAACCCATTCATATTTTGTTTTTTCATTGTAGCTACTGTATTATAACTTTTCCATGGCTTATACAACCGATAGAATTGATAGTTTCATCAAAACAAGCAAAACAATGCGTCAAAAACAAAATCTTTCTTAAACATGACAATCTGTAGCAATCTGAACATCTACCATACTTCTGGTACTCCGAAAATTCTGAAAAATTAGGACAAAATAAACAATTTGTATAGCAATATTGTGCTAAAAGTTTCAGAAACTTTCGATGTTCCAGTAAAAAAATGTAAAATCGCGCACTACAGCTGGAGTTTCTGTTTTTGCACCGCACATACCAACAAGCAATCTACTCATCCTAAAGGAAAATCTTGGCACAATAATTTTACAATATAATGGATTTGGTCAAGGGGATAATTATTTTTGTTGAAAAGTTTCTGTAATCGAGATTCACACAATCTCCACGGCCATGAACAAAGTTCAAGGACGTCCCCCACTTCAACGGTGTTCGTCTTTCTCACTTTCACTTTTCTTTTTGTGAAGTTTTAAGTTCCCCTCTATGTTTTTTTGTTTTTAAACTTAATAAAAGCACTCAACAGAATAAAATGACTATCTAAAACTTCCAGGTCGTCTCCCTGACAGCGCTTTCTTTAAAGCCATTAAGCTAGGCATAAAGTGCTCAAGTAATGAATCCACCCGGATCCCAAGGTATATCAAAGCCAATTTTAATTAACAATGGTTTGGCATTTAGTAGTGAGCACAAAGCAACCTATGTAATTCAATGGCGAAGACTAACTCTATTCCTATGCATCGGCATGTCATACAAGAACAATTCATGCACATCAAGTCAAGGCCAATGCATAGTATAAGTAATTTCTTGCAATTCTATCGTGTTGGAAACATAGAGAGGCGGAGATGTAGTTCCTCTCTCATAATAATTGCAAGTAGGAGCAGCAAGCACATGCATATTATATTCATCAAAATCATCATGTGCAATGGTAAAAGGCAACCCATCAATGTAATCCTTAATAAGTGCAAACTTCTCCGATATAGTGTAATTGGGAGAATTCAAGAAGATAATAGGACTATCATGTGTGGGTACAATAGCAATAACTTCATTCTTAACATAAGGAACTATAGAAATTTCATCTCCATAAGCATAATTCATATTGGCATCTTGACCACAAGCATAGCAAGCATCATCAAAAAGGGATATTTCAAACGAATCAATGGAATCATAGCAATTATCATAACATTCATCCTTCAGTAAGCATGAAGGGAAATTAAATAATGTATGAGTTGAAGAGTTACTCTAATTAGAAGGTGGGCACATGTAGCTAATCTGCTCTTCCTCCTTTTGTTCTTTGCCCTCCTCCTCATCTTTTTCATCCAATGAGCTCACAGTTTCATCAATTTCTTCTTCCATAGACTCCTGCAAAATATTAGTCTATTCTTGAACAACGGAGACTTCCTCAATAAATATATCAATATAGGAATTGTATTTATAATTTTCGTAGCAATATTTAAGGATGGCAAAATTTCCAGGTCTATAAACATCATCATCAAAAGCTTCATACTTTAAAAACAAAGATTCAATTTCATAAGCACTCTTAAAAGCAACAAATTCTTCTATTCGTTCCACATCATAATAATCATATCTACCATTGGCATAAGAAGCCAAGGTTCCATTATCATTAAATTTGCATGAAAAGGGAAGGTGTGGAGTGTTCATCCTAGAGCAACAAGTATAATCATATCTCTCGCATAAATTCCAAGCATACCAATGCAACATATCAATTTGATCCCATAATAGTTTCCCTTTTTGTGTCAAGTGATAATCCCTAAAGTATTCACGTTGATCCAACGTTACTCCCATTATCAAGTTGAATGGGGTTTTCTCGGGAATATCAAAGTAGTGCATAATATTTTTCACATAACGAGCATCGAGGGTTTTAGGAGAGTTCCCCATCTCCATGAGTAGCAAGTACCACTAAAAAAATTCGTGTTTCGTGTTCCATATACATAACTAAAGATAGAGAACAACTTAGAACAGAAAATAAAAACTACTTAGTGATAAAGCAAACAAGCACACACGAGAATATTCACCCCACGCTATTGCTCCCCGGCAACGGTGCTAGAAAAAGGTCTTGATAACCCACAAGTATAGGGGATCATTTGTAGCCTTCTTCGATAAATAAGAGTGTCGAACCCAACGAGGAGCTAAAGGCAGAATAAATATTCCCTCAAGTTCTATCGATTACCGATAAAACTCTACGCACACTTGAAATTTGCTTTACCTAAAACAAGTATGAAACTATTTTGCAAGTATAAAACTATGAGTACTTTGCGAGAATAAAACTACGAATAAATTGCAAGGTAATAAAAGTGGATAGCTTTTGTCAATAAGAAAGTCATTTGTCCCTAGGAAATCAATAACAAGACCGGTAATCATTCTTGCAATTTTACATGAGGGAGAGGCATGAGCTCACATACTTTCTCTACTTGGATCATAGGCACTTATGATTGGACCCCTAGCAAGCATCCGCAACTACTAAAGATCATTAAGGTCATGAAACCCAACCATAGCATTAAGTATCAAGTCATCTTTACTCCCATACGCCATAACCCACTTATCCGCATTTAGGATGTTGTCACCCCCGCAACACTGACATTAAGCAAACCATGAATATATCGCAACACCCTACATCGGGGGGCCCTCCGTTTGCGCGACACGGAGGGCACCGCAGGACAGCACCATAATAAAATACAATCATACCAACCAAGATCACGATTAACCCATAGGACAAAACGGATCTACTAAAACATTGTAGGGTAACAATAGATCATTGGAAATAATATATGGAGTTGAGCACCATGTTTAAGTAGAGATTACAGCAGGGAGAAGAGGTGTTACACCGCTGCATAGAGGGGGAGAAAGTTGGTGTTGACGGTAGCGAAATTGTTGATGTAGATCGTTGTCACGATCCTAGCCCTAGCCGTACTCCGACGCCATCGGGAGAAAGGGGGAGAGAGCCCCCCTCCTTCTTCTTATTCCTTGGCCTCCACCTAGATGGGAGGAGAGTTCCCCCTCTGGTCCATGTCCTCCATGGCGGCGGAGGGGCGCCCTCCGAGATTGGTTCTCCCTCTTTGTTCTCTTCTGTTTCACGTTCCCTAGATCTGGCCCTTCACCGTTTCTTAAATTCCCGGAGATCCGCTACTCCGATTGCGCTGAAATTTTTACACGATTTTTTCCATAAATTATCTTTCTTGCGCCAGAAGAAGGGCCCCAACCGATTTTCGAGGAGGGCATAAGACACCTGGGCGCGCCAGGGGGTGCCCGTTGCGCCCTGGTGAGTTGTGGTCACAGTGGGCCCTCGTTTGCGTTGATTCCAAGTCCCAATCACATATATTCCAAAATAATTCTCCGTAAATTTTTATCGTGTTTGGACTTCGTTTGATATGGATTTTCTGCGAAACAAAAAACATGCAACAAACAGAAAAACTGGCACTGGCACTGGATCAATAGGTTAGTCCAATAAATCATATAAAAAGTTGCCAAAAAGATGTGAAAGTTGTATAATGTTGGCATGAAACAATAAAAAATTATAGATACGACGGAGACGTATCAGCCATCAAGAGGACAGAGCCACGCGGCGGTGCCCCATTGTCACCACCACCGCCCTTCCCGCCACTAGGCAGTCCCGCCAATTCTAGATGCCTCGAAAACAGTCTGCCACCACCGAGGCTCCACTCCCTACACTCCCCTAATTAAATACCGATGTCCGGCATCGTTCCATCCACGCCTCAGTCCATTGCTTCCACGCGCCGCGCAATCCAAATCTAGTTCAACCGCCATAGTGAGAAAGCTATAGACCGCAAGGATCTCCATGGGAGGTTTCTGCCCCAGGGCGGGCACCGGCGGCGGCGGGCTCCAACTCCGGCACGGGGGCCAACCCTGGCACTAGCTTCTACTACGGCGCCCCCTCGGCGGGCTCAGGCTCCTACTCCGACTACTCCGAGCTCAAGCCCACGCCGTCTAAGCTGCCTCATAACCATCGGGAGCTCGAGGAGGAAGACACCGAGGAGGAGGTGTCCTTCAAGGTGATGCAGGAGCACCTCGACGTATACGTCGTCGAAGATGCGGCCGAGGAAGATGATGTGCCGGCTCCTGCATATGATGTCGCCGTGCTCATTGCCCAGGCCGAGGAGGTCCTGCGTGCGACGCAACAACAACTCGACCAGGCGGTGCTAGCCGCGTCTCTGTCGACGGTGCAGGCAGCCAAGCGCCGGGCAGCTGAAGAAGAGGCTGCAACTCGAGAGCGGAGAAGGGCGGCTACTTTGCGTGTAGCGGCCACCGTCGAGGCGGAAGGCGTGGGACCTGACATCGTCATCCTATCCTCCTCCTCTGACGAAGACTAAAACAACGACGACGGCGACGCCATCGTCTTTTTGGATGATGAAGACAAGTAGCCTTCCATTTGTTGACACTGCCACCACTGGCCAGCAATCTAATGTCGCCCTTATTACAATAGCGTATTAGTGTAATGTCACCGTGTCAGTTCGTTGTATTAATCGTTGAACAAATCTAAGAACATGGTTATTCAGTTTTATCATAATCTCTGAATCTCTGAATCTGTTGTGTTGTACTCCGCCGCGTTCTATCTTTCTAGTGTCATTGATTCGTGGGCCCTTCTGTAACATAAACACCGATGTGTCCTATCTCTCCATCATCACTGGCTTATGGGCCCTTCTGTATGGCAGTAAATATCAGGACAAAAAGGCTCAGCTATGACCATAAACAAACAGATGTACTCAACGGAAATGGTTCGCATGTTGCATAATCTAGTGTTGGTCCCGAGTTCGACCCCCCGCAATATATTGCACTCTTTTGTCCACATAAATCAGCCACTGGCATGTGGGTCCCACGGTGTCTCAGGCTTCTGTATATTTCAACATTTATTTACATATATACTAGACACTGACAGGTGGGTCCCGGATGATCCACGCGTGAGTGTATGCGGCATGTAACGGTCAACTGCATTGACCCAACGAAAATGCTACCATTTGAGCGTTTTTTGAGTGTGCGGCGACTGTTGCGAGGGGAAAAGCGAGGGACGTTTGTTGGATGAGGTAAAACTGATGAGTACGTACTAAGCAACCCGAGGGCACACAAATAGAATGCCCTAATCACTATCGGCGTCGTGCACGCAAAATCCAACGGTGCGGAGCAGCACGACGAGACGTGGTCTGGCCTTCTCATCTTCTTCTCAGTTAAAAAAACAAAACATGAGTATCTACATTTATTTACCCCCTCGAAAAGCCCGGTCCAGTGCCCCACCCCACGTCATCAACACCCCCCCGACCCCAACCGCTCTCTTCCCCTAGCGAGCGCCACCACCATTCGAAAACACAAGGAAGAACCCCTCGGGACTCACTACCCCACCCCACCACTGCAGACGAGTTCAACCCCAAACCCAACCCCAACCCGGCCTTCCTCCCCCACGCTCCATCTTCTCTTCTCTTCTCTCCCAGCGGACACACGGCAGTCGGTCGGCTCGTCGGGATAGGTGCTGGTTCGGGCCTTCTTGGACCAGGGACGATGGTGGCGACGGCGACCGCGACGAAGAGGGAGCTGGACCCGGCGGTAGCGGAGGGCGCGCTGCGGAACCACGGGACGGTGAAAGACATCGACGTGGCCGCCCGGCGGGCCCAGGAGGCAGGTGAGTCCGCGGGCACATGCGCGGATCGCGCTGAATGCGGGGCGGGAATTTAGTGATTTGACGTTCTTGGTTCGCTGGATGACTGGGGGTGGAGAAATGAGTGCCCGGGCGGGGAAACTCCCATCCCGATGTCACGGTGGCGTGATCTCGGCGTTTTGGCTTTTGATTTAGGCGAGATGTGCGGCAGTGACCAGATGCAGTTGAATTCAAATTTCATGGTGTGATCTGGGTCCCAAGTCAGTGGATAGTACCAGTAGTATCGCTCGTTATGCAAATTATACTGTGCCAAACTGCCAATTGTCTTGTTTACTTAGCAAATTATACTACTGCGATGGTACCTAATGATGACACTGGGCCAGTTGTATCATTCGCTTTGCAAATTATACTACTGTGCTGGTTCATGAGGCAGTCCTTTCATAATTTTGTGGTAACCCAACACTGAGCATATGGACTTGTGTTTTAAAATAGATAATGTATGATGGTGATGGTTCTTAGTACAGTTGCTATGCATGATTGCTACAATATAGCGGCGCAAAGTGAATTTATGATTTACCGGGGTTGAAAATGCAGCAAATAGACGGTATGATGCAGCCAGCTGGTTGCGAAGAACAGTCGGGATCATGTGTGCAAGGGACCTGCCAGAAGAGCCCTCTCAGGAGGAATTTCGGCTTGGGCTGAGAAATGGAATTGTCCTTTGCAATGCACTGAACAAGGTCCAGCCCGGCGCCATACCTAAGGTAGTTGCACTTTCCGTACTTCTACTTTAGTTAGCTGCCATGCATGCTAATACACAGTGATGTTATACCCGTACATTTTAGGTCGTGGAAGCCCGCACAGATACCGTTATGCCTGCTGATGGCTCAGCTTTGTGTGCATATCAGTACTTTGAGAATTTGCGCAACTTCCTTGTCAGTGTACAAGATATAGGGCTCCCTACATTTGAGCTGTCTGACTTGGAGAAGGTATTTTTTTTACATTTTTTATTGAGAGCTCATGCCATAAGTTCATTTAGCTTATAAATTCAGTATTCCTTAGTTGGATTTATGTCCTTATTGGTAAGGCACTTCAAATGAATTACAAAGTAAATGCTTGGGCTACTTTTCCGTGGCAAAAAGGTAACAATTTTATCTGCCAACTGGAACTCAGGGTGGCAAGGGTGTTCGAGTTGTCGATTGCATTCTTGCTCTGAAGTCATTCAGTGAAAGTAAGACAACAGGGAGACAGACTCCATGTAAATATGGCAGCATTACAAAGCCTTCGACGTCTGGAAAGCATTTCATACTCAAGAATTCTGATGCTTTTATGAATAAGTTAATGAGAAGCCACACAACAGAGCCAATCCAGAAAGTTTTAATAGCAGAGCAAAGCATAGAAACTGATTGTTGTCTGGAATCCACTGAGATGGTAAGTCTTATAATGGAATATCAGTTCCTATTTCACACTCAGTCATGTGATGTACTCCATAATGACATGTATCTCTTCCTTTGTAGACTACTTCAGAATCCCTTAACATGCTTGTGCGTACACTACTCTTGGATAAGAAACCAGAAGAAATCCCATTGGTTAGCCTACTTTCCTTAAATATATAGCTGATCGTCATGCAGCCGCTCTTGGTAGACATACAAAATGAAACCAAAGTCTTTGCCAACTTGCAGATTGTTGAGTCACTCCTGATTAAAGTTATTCAGGAATATGAGTGTCGAGCTGCAAACCAGCACTTGGTATGTTCCGTTCCACTATTATTGAGAAGATCAAGTTTATCCAAATATTCTTGGGCACTTTCTTAGTTGTATCACATAGAACTTTTATATGATGATGATATATAGTGCAAATTTACTAATTTGGAAAAAAATATCACAGGTGAATTGCATAGGTGACCTTAAAGGATCCGACCTATTTTCCAGACCAGAGAAACCATTGCCAGAAAAAACTTCCACCAGTAATCGAGTTAAGGTATGCTTGTTTCTTGCCATCTATTAGCCAGACATGTAGACAGTGAGCATTGCTTTTAAATTGGATGTCAACAACTATACATCCAGGCCTTGCAAAAAAAAAACACATTCAGTATTCAGGATAAATAAGTTTCTACATGGCCGGAGAGCTTTCATGTACTAATATGTTTCATTGTTTGTCAAACAAAATGAAGATGGGTGAAGAGAAGCCAAATCTCTTGAAGGTGACAGAAGAGGTCAGCTCTGTAGGTCGGAATGATGATTGTGCAGCTGAACAGTTCCAACCAGGGGCGGAAATAAGTATTGAATTACAACAGAAACATATCCAGGTATTTCCTTTTGTTTTACATTCCTTGTTCGGTCTTCCCTAATCCGCATTTCGGTTGATCATATTTTCCGTTATTTGTGCATTCCTTGCTTGATCTTTTAACATAATATGCTCACTGTAGGAATTAAGAAATTCCCTTTCTTCTGTCAAGTCTGGAATGGAACAATTGAGAATACAGTACTCTGAAGATTTTACTAAAATTGGTAACCTATAACTGATTTTGCATCTATCAGTTTTTTTCCTACAAATCTATTTAAGAAACACCATATTTTACAACACGTTATAACAGGTAGGCAGCTGTACATCCTCTCTAACGCGGCTTCTGGCTATCATAAAGTTCTTGAGGATAACCGCAAGTTGTACAACCAAATACAGGATCTTAAAGGTAACCATTTTTGGTGCTCAATGAAACAAGATATTAAGCATACTAGTCTACATCATAAATTTTGTTTGACTTTATCACCAGGAAATATTAGAGTGTATTGTCGAGTGAGGCCTTTTCTACCTGGACAAGCAAATTCCTCCAGCAGTGTTGCTGGCATGGAAGAAAGAACAATCACAATAATCACTCCCGCAAAATATGGAAAAGATGGAAGCAAATCTTTTACTTTCAACAAGGTCTTTGGCCCAGCAGCCACTCAAGGTTACATACTCTTGCATATGCTTACTCATAATTAGCTTGACTTTGATTGAGTACCGAACTTCAGTTCTCTTTTTATGAATACAGAGGAAGTCTTTTCGGATATGCAACCATTGATCCGTTCGGTTCTTGATGGTTTCAATGTTTGCATATTTGCTTATGGCCAAACTGGATCAGGGAAGACCTATACAATGGTAATAAGCTTTGTTAAAATATTATCTAAATATTCGTAGCACAAAGGTAAAAGAGCTAAGGCCATTCTTATGATGCTGTGCAGAGTGGACCTAATGTACTGAGCGAGGAAAGCGTTGGTGTCAACTACAGAGCACTAAATGACTTATTTAATCTTAAAGCACAGAGAAAGGGGACAATCAATTACGAAATTTTTGTGCAGATGATTGAGATCTACAACGAGCAAGTGAGAGATCTCCTTCAGGATAGTGGAAACAGAAGATATCCTTTTTTATATTAGAAAATTTTCTGTTGTTAATATTGGATCTTAGCTATTTGAGGAATATCTTGAATCTCCTTAACGTTTAGCACATTAGAGATAAGAAATACTTCACAGAAAGGGCTTGCAGTTCCAGATGCGAGCATAGTTCCTGTCACATCGACCTCTGATGTTGCTGAACTGATGAATCAAGGCCAAAAGAATCGTGTGGTAGGTTCAACAGCCATTAACGACCGAAGCAGCCGCTCTCATAGGTTTGGCATCGACATACCTTGTTTATACTGAGTTTTTACCTGTATAGTTTAGCTTTATACTTATGACTGAAATTTACATGCAGTTGCCTGACCGTTCATGTTCAAGGACGTGACTTAACATCTGGGACAATCTTGAGAGGTTGCATGCATCTTGTTGATCTAGCCGGTAGTGAAAGAGTTGATAAATCTGAGGTTGTAGGAGATAGACTGAAGGAAGCACTGTACATAAACAAGTCACTTTCAGCACTCGGAGATGTGATCGCGTCCCTTGCCCAGAAAAACTCTCATGTCCCTTACCGCAACAGCAAGCTTACCCAGCTTTTGCAAGATTCTCTAGGTACTTTGCGAAGTTAATATCCTAAATTTCACTTTCTTGGTACCAAAATATACAATCTATGGGATAAACATTGTGTTGATGTTCAGGAGGACAAGCAAAAACATTGATGTTTGTGCACATAAGCCCTGAACCAGACGCTGTTAATGAGACAATAAGCACCTTGAAATTTGCTGAACGAGTTGCCTCTGTTGAGCTGGGCACGGCAAAAGCGAATAAAGAAGGTGGTGAGGTTAGGGAGCTGAAAGAACAGGTACGTACTTATTCTTGATTTCTTGTTTCTGTGACTTAGCTGTAGGTAGCACCGTGCCATTGCCATTGAGATGTATAAGAAACTTATGTTCTTTTGTGCATTTTAGATTGCTTGCCTCAAGGCAACACTGGCTAAGAAGGAAGGAGAACCAGAGAACATTCAGAGCACACAGTCAAGCCCAAACATATACGGAATCAACAAAGGCAATGCAACACCTGTATTCCGAAAAAACAGGCAGCCAATGGAAGACGTTGGAAACCTAGAGGTGACTCTTTTCCAGCCATTTCAGCTCTTTCTCTTGGATATCACAAAAATTGTATTAATTTGACAGAATTCATGTGTTCTAATTGCGGTATCAACCTCAGAAAAAATATTGTCAAATATTATCTACAGGTAGACCCATAACTTGAGGACAGTGAAACCCTTCTAAGATAGAAATGTCTTTTGAAAAAAGCTTGCTACTAAGCGGACTTATTTTGTAGATAGTTTGTAGATATAGGTCTTAAATTTAGAAAAGAGATTGGATTGGTCAGATTTCTCCAATTGAGAAAACAGAAATTGTACCGTAAATATCTTTTAATCTTAATCTTCTTGACATGTGGAACTCTAATATAGGTTCAATGTATATTTTCTTCCTTTTTTTATTAGGTCCGGAACAATGTCACTCCGATGCAAAAAGCGCTAAAGTTTGATATTCCTGGCTCTGGCATCCACGTCGAGCATAACTCGCCTAACTCGGTCAAGAATTGCTGGGTTGATAACGCAGCTGTTGGTGACAACCAATTCGAGAATAGCAATTCTGTTCGAGAGCAGGAACCTAATCTCACCACTCACACCCTGCTTCCGAATTTGTTCTATCAAAGATACACTCCGGGGCTGCAAAAGGGTAGGGTTGAATCAGTACCAGGCCAGGAGTCGGACGAATTTAATGGTGTTACCAACAGCTGTTCCTCGGACCAGGACATGGTGATGTCAGCCAGTGGCCGGAAAGTAGTTGGCATTACCAATGGAGGCGTTTCAAATAAAAAGAAGCCTAGGGAAAAGAATGAAAATAATATGACAACGAGGTGAGGCCAGCTGCTATTTAGACTCAAATGAAACTATTCTTTGCACATGATTAGGTCGCTTTAACCTGTTCTTCTGGTTTTGAATAACTCAGGAGTACAAATCCAACATGCAAGTCACCACCACAATCGCAGAAAAGACTACAAACACCAGTCAGGAGCTCTGTGCAAAAAACACCTACCAAGAATGGCAAACAACTTTTGAGTGGCACAGATGGAAGAAGAACTCCAAGTGGAAAGACTAACACTGTAAAGTAATGAATCAATGCGAAGGTGGTTTTTTCTGCCATCATCCTCGTCTGTGCATGGCATTGTGCTGGCAAATCAGAGCAACAAAAAGCTTTTCAAAAGAATTATCTTCTTGAAGCTCCTTGGAAGGATCAACAGTGTGGAGTGATTTACATCCACTGGATGGATCATTTTATTACATTGAATATAGATGGAAGATCTTCAAGAGGACAGAAAGAAGATAAACATGAAGGGAATTTCATATTTGGGATGTGTACGTCCTCCACACTAGAAATTACTGTTGTACCAATTGTTCATGAGCGCTGCACCTTGTAAGTAGTTGCTTCTAATAGACAGGCTAGCCATGTTTATAGCATCTTTTTACTTGATCTCTTCTATAGCAAGTATCGAGCTAAGCAGACAACTTTTCCACGGCATTTAATAAAAGCACCTCACTTCATTTTAAAAGGATTGTCTCTAATGAACTTCAGGAGCAAGAGTGAAGAAATTGCATGTCTTTTACATGGTCTGACTCCTGTGTTCATAAATAACTAAGATATAGAAATATTTATTTATATATCTGTTGCTAACAAATCACAATACAAGCTCCACACATTGTTCTGTCACAACTAAGATCCAGATATATTTACTTGTGTATACTGTTGCTAACAGATCAGAATACAAGCTCCACACATTGTTCTGTCACAATACTGCTATTTTTAACTAACTAGATTATTAGATTATATACTTCATCAATATTATGGAGTACAACATCAAGATGGATCCTTGATCCGCACATTGTTCTGTCACAACTGTTATCCACACTATTCAGCAGGGTCATGTTGTTGGTACCAGCCTTGCCCTTCCCGGGGGACTATGCAGACCCCTTCTCGAAGCTCTGGAGAGTCGCCCTACAGATGCTAGCTTCAATGCTGCCTTGATCTTAACCCACTTGCGTGGCGACAAAGGTGTCGCTGCCCCTTCACTGCTAAAAAACTGAGAAATGAAGCGTTGTATGAGCTGATCATTTTCCACCGAGTCAAAGCTGTTTGTTCTTGATGGCTGTAAGCCAGCAAAAACTTGATTTGATTGATTTAGTGTTTGGCCATTGCATAGTAGGTCAGGTTGCTTGCTGAAACTCTCCCCTGCAGATGTCATCCAGAACTAATAAGATCCAAAGCAAGTCACCATCAAATATCAGGTAATTAGCAGTAAAGGTAACGTTTCAGAGTAATTACTGCTGCTTGTAAGCTGGGAGTGAGGCTGCATAGAATCCATGGCTGTATCCGTAGACGTTAAACTACCAACAGGGAAGCTCTGCAGGCGCAAAAGATATTTGATTTTGTTCAGTTTAAGAGTATCCCAATGAATTGTTCAGTTCCAATTTATATCCAGAGTCACTTTTGATAGAGATTACTTCCAAAAGTAAATGTCACCATGCTTGCACAGGAAAAAGTTATCTTACACTGTATGATTGTTCAGAGAAATGAGAATGGCTCTGTCCATGCTGACCAAATTGCATAACAACCTGACCTGCCTGAATGTTGTAATGAGCAATAGCAGAAGTTTCAGCATCTGGACCAAAATCTCTTCTTTCAATATTTGGTATACGTAGCTGTGTGATTCTTGGTCGAGGTAAGAAAGTTGCTTGGCTTGGATCATATGGTGTAACTTTGTTGGTGACTATTTGATGGCTAACATCATTGGAAGTCTGACCCTGCAGAAATCTTGACATATCCACTGAAGCCTGCATGAAAATTGATGACAGCGTCTTAGAGCAACCTCTATATGTTTCTTATCCTTTACCATAGTTTATGCTTGAAGCATTACTACTTACATCAGTTGCTTGTTGGAAAGAACATAATCTCTCCTTTGATTGAAGTCCTTGACTAGTCAAGAAGTCTCCTTGAAACCTACTGTGCTGACCTGCCAACGAATTAACATCAACGATTGATGTTCTTAAGGAATTATTGCAGTTAGTGAATGGAACTCATAGAACAGGCAAGATGGTACCATAATTCAGTATCTGCTGATTTTGAAGAGCATTACTCAACCCAGAAGCATCCTTTGCATGAAACTTATGAAGTGGTACAGGACAGTTGTTGATCATAATATGATCATACTGAACATCCTTAATATTCTCATAAGCCTTTTGCTTCAGAGTCTCGACTAAATTCTGTGAATAAAGAACGTTAAATGTTAGAGCATTAGTGAGAAAATCTGCTATCTGAAGCAAGTGAGGATAAAGCACCTTCTCTGGTTGGTGAATCTTATCTAAGGGCTTGTAACAATCACCAAATTTCACCCCAACAAGCTGAAGTATGGCATCAAAGAAAAATTCCATGTTGGTTTCCTTAATTTCATGCATGTAAAGAGTGTCGCCAACTTCGCACGTCATGGCATGTCCTATGATGGCTTTCCAAGCTGCTGGTGACATCTTGGGGAAAGTCTAGAGGTAGAGGAGAAACCGAAAGAACTTGTTAGTCCAATTTCAGCAACTTTGTTTTACAAAAGCAGCATGCAGTATTTTTTAGTTAGTACTCCGATATAAACATAGAGCCTTTACCTTCAATAGCTTCTCTTCATTCTTTACATAAGACTGTAATAACTTCTGGACAGTATCAATTCCACTGTCTGACAACGCCTGGTGGTAAGCCCCTTTCCTACCAATCTTTTTCAAACGCCAAACTTCGTCGCCCAGCTTAGGTGGGTAGTGCTTTTCAAATCCTACAAAAGCAGCAAGACGCACATGATCGGTCTCAGCTCCAAACGAAGAAGACACATTTGTGAAGAAGAAAATAAAACCAAATGAAAAGCTTCAATGTGAGGCAAATAGGCATTACCCTCCACCCTGCGCTCTTTCACGCGGAAAGGCTCGGTGATTCCTTCAAGAACCCTCTCTCCAGAGGCATTGACAAGCCTCAGCCCTAGCCTGAACTTCTTAGTGCTTGTGAAGCTGGAGTTATCAGTGAAGTTAGCACTTCCAAGAAAAGCTTCCCCTCCACTGAGCTTCAGCGTCAGATCACCGTTGAGGAGTTTGGCGCTTTTCTCTCGGCCCCATACTATATGCTTACTGAATTCCTCAGGAGTCCAGCATTCCTCTTTTTTAGCATTGAAGTTGCCATGGAGGACTACAACCTCAACCCTAACCGAAGAAAGATGACCAAACCTGACAACGTTTTTCTGGTCGTTTTCGAGGTTTTCAACCATGGCCACCTTAAGGGCCGACCCATCCTTGGCTTCTAACTTCATCATGGTGTAAACAGGTTTTAGATCATTCAAGAACGTGAGCTGATACCTCGGACGCTGGCTCTGGCCAACTAATAGCCTACATATATAGCTCAAAAAATTAGCATCAAAATTGAGCAAATGGAAGCATATTGATGCAGCTTAGCATGTACTACTACTTGAAGACCAGTGAGACCTACTTGAAACATTTTGTAAAATGGAATCTAGTTTTATGGCAAAGGAGAAGTGTATCTCTCACCTTGGAGGTGCTGCTGCTGCTGCTGCTGCTGCACTGAATTGTCTGAACATGGCTTTCTCTACCTCCTCCGAAACCTGAAATATGCAGATGTGAAAAAGGTTGTAATTTTTACAGATGATATTAAGAAGGAAAAAAAGAGTATCAAGAACAGCATATGCTTGGCCTTTAGCTGTTATAAATGTCGATATATCTATCGCGGCATGTCACAACGTTTCACAAATGAATAATAGGCCTTTCTTTTAGCTGTTCCTTGGAACAGTTTCTCTGAAGAATCCTTCCTTCACAGTCATCAGAAGTTCTAGCCTAGACAAAAATTCTCATAAATAAATCAAAAGGCATAGCGAGACAGGAAGAGGTTTGTTTGACCAAGTGCTTACCACTCTCCGAACCATATTGCTGAACATGGTCATGAACTCCTCCCCTATGACCCCTCTGAAGCCAAACACTCCCAGACCCATGGTCCTCCCCCTCACATGCCTGCCACCCAAAAAACACGGGACCTTCAGATCAGCCCAGGATCGCATATAAACAAGGTAAGTTGACCAGGCGTCGGAGACTCACATGACGAGCGATCTCCAACGCTTGGAAGGTCGGGAGAGCTCGCCGCCGTCGTCGGAACCGTCGCCGGAACATGGACGGGGCCGCTTGGAAGAAGCCATTGGGGAAGAAAGGGAAGGAGGAGTCCATTGGCAGGGGGGCTGATATAGAGGAGGAGGAAGGGGGCAAGAAATGGAGGGAAACCCGCAGGAACAAGCTGAGAAAGTTCCCTAATCTCAGCTTCTTTGGTTTTTCTCGGGCCAAGACGGGGATTTTCTCGGGCCAAAGTAAAACAGGCAAATAATCCAAGCCCCGGCCAAAAACAAGACGTGGCAGCGTTTGAGTTGCCTACGCTTTTAGTGCAACACTTGACTTGTGATTGTCAACGGCGGATCCGTTTCTTCTTTGGTACTTTCGCCTTGCGTTTTGTGGCAGTGCGTTTGGACGTTTCTTTTTGTTGTTCTTCTTTCCTTTGTAGTTGACGACAACAGGCAGCTCAATGTACATATTTTCTATTTTTCATTTTTATTAATGAAGTTATATACCGCCGGAACTTCCTCTGCAGTTCTTAACAAGATTATTACACTGACGCTGGACCCCTGTTACAAGCCGGGCTGACAAGGCGTAGAAACCTGCATGCCG